>NC_053493.1:361748966-361966466 GCF_905171775.1 Rana temporaria | reverse complement strand
AACTATCATTAGATAGAGAAAAATGTCCCAATAGATATGTGAGGATATAAAATCACAGAGCTGCAGACCAGTTACACTATATTACATCACAAGCCGCAGAAAATGACCTTGAATAACTTCTTTAGTCTGTTGTAGAGCAAAACTGCATGGCTGTAGTCAAGTATTTCTGTAGACCTTTTGTTTGATAATAATTTTTTTTCCCCCTTTTTCCTTGAACAATAAAAACACACCATTACAAAACGAATTCCCCCTGCCCCCAATCTACACAAGCGGCACTGATCAGTGGCTGCAGACACTGATCGAAACAAGTTTTCCAGCATGGCTGAACAGGAAAGGCCACAAATAGATTGAAGTTTGGCCAGTCCCTGTTAAACTTGCCACATTTTGTTCCTTCTCTATCCACCCTAAGGGTACTTTCACACTGCGGCGGTGTTTTAGCGGCGCTTTACAGCAGTTATAGCCTTGCCCATAGAAAGGGCTAAACAGCACCCTTTGTAGCGGCGCTGCCACACCGGCGGGCCAGGGCATTTTGTGAGCGGTGTATACACCGCTCCCGCACTGCCCCAACGATGCTGCTTGCAGGACTCCCCCCCCCCCCCCCCCATCCTGCAAGCGCACTGCCCCAGTGTGAAAGCACTCAGGCTTTCACACTGGGGTGGCTTGAGAGGTGCTTTCCAGGCCCTATTTTTTGGAGTTAAAATGCCTAAAAAAGCACCCCAGTGTCTAAAGCCGGTACGCACTAAATCGCTTTCGTTCAACCCTGCGGCTGAACAAAATAGAGAGATGACAGCTCCGGTCAGAGCTGCTGTACTAAGGATCTGACATTAGTACAGTGATCTCCCCCACTGAGTTGCTGTGTTTTGACAGGGTGACGCTGTGGATCAAGGAAAAAAATAAAAAAAGGGGGGGGGGGAACCAGATTCTCCCAACTACACAAGCGAGAAGGATGGAGGAATCCTCCCTGCTGTATTATTGTAGTCTGATACCAGGAACTCCTCCGCTGTCAAAATACAAATGATCAGCGCTGCAGCCGATTGGCTGCATTAGTTCAACTTCGACTTCATAGATGTCTCGAAATGGGGCCAGAAAACTAAACTCGATGAATTTCAATCCATTTATGACCAGCTTTAGACTTCTGGGGATTCCAATGAATTGATCAACATTAGCTCTAAGGCTGCATTCACACCTAGGCGTAGGAGATTTGCGGCGTTTTTTATCGTGATTTGCCGCGTTTTTGTACAGGCTATTGTCGGCTATGGGAAACGCCAAAGCCGCCCGATATGCGTGTCGAAAAAGGGTCCGGGACTTGTTTGAAATTCCGGCGTTCTTTCGACGTACGACGTTTCGCGTTGGAGATGTGAATGGAGCCTAAACCTGCTAACTAACACACACACACATTATATATATATATATATATATATATATATATATATATATTTTTTTTTTTTTTTTTTTTTTGCTGATAGGTTAAAAAAAAATAAAAAATTGGCCCTAGTATATGAATGTGAGTTAGGGACCATTAGACTGTAAGCTCCTTGAGGGTAGGGACCGATGTGAATGTACAATGTATATGTAAAGCGCTGCGCGCAAATAGACGGCGCTATACAAATTATATATATATATATATATATATATATATATATATATATATATATATATATATATATATTATTATTATTATTATTATTATTATTATATTACATATATTATCAGAAAAAGAAAAAGGAAGATGGGTGAAGTTTCTAAATTTTAGTTTCCACCTTTTAGAAACTGTTCCAGCTCAGCTTTTACCAACCACAGTGTCTTCAAATAATAAATAAATAGAAAAGGGTGCCTAGTAAGTGGTCTGGCTTCTTTAAATAGCTGGGTTATTTTTAGAATATTAAAATGTACTGAGATCACATGAAAGTGACTCTAGAGAAGAGTCAGGCGTGTGGGGTAGCCATGGAGTAAGTGCAATTATCTTTTATGTTCTACAGAACACCTACCTATCAAGCACAGCAAACATGCTTCTTTATTCTCTGGCGGAAGCATGAAAAACATTTTATCTCGCGCTGTTAAATTAACATATCCAATGAAGAATGTGATGCTTTTTGCTGCTCAGCTTGAGACGAGCACAATGTGACAAGCTGAGAGACCTTGAGATGGAACAGCAGGTGGGAGATGTCTCTCATTGATGCACGATAATCCTCGAATAGATACCCTCTCACCCAGAAAGTTTCCAAAAGAAGCTTTATTGCCCTTACTGAAGGAGTCTGTTCACTTCCTTTGGGAAAATAGGAAGAAAAAAGGAAAAGAAAAGAAAAAATTGTGTTATGTCCAACTTGTTGAAAAAGAATCTTCAAGCCAATAGTCGATTGTAATTTATAACTTTACCCCCGTGGATCATGATGAGGCCTTTATTGGTGGCCACACACACACACACACACTAAACATAATTTCCCTTTTAATCGCTTAAGACTTGATTTGATCAAATGGGGCAATCAGCCAGGGGGGAAATGCAATTGTTCGGTTCGTATGGAAAAAAAAAAAAAAAGGCAGCACTGAGATACCGAGTTTGTGAATGATTGTATTTCGATCAACTGGATTATGAAATTACATGGTGGAGACGTGTACAATAATTTAGGGTCAAATCCTAGCTATTGATCGAAATCCACATCCCATTTGATCAATATGCCACACATGGGGTCGTTGACTATAGATCAATTATTCCTGGTTTGAAGAGATTGATGGAAAAATAGGTCAATCATTTCTGAAGAGTGTGTGGCCACCACTTAGGCCCCTTTCACACTGGGGCGGGAGGCGCGGTGGCTGTATAGCGCCGCTAAAAATAGCGGTGCTACACCGTCGGAATTGCCGCGGGATTCGGCCGATTAATCCCCGCTAGCGGCCGATAAAGGGTTAATAACGCCCGCAATGCGCCTCTTGTTTAAATTGGGAAGGAGCGGAGAAGGAGTGGTATACATACCGATCCTCTCACCGCTCCAAAAAGATGATGCTTGCAGGAAAAAAAATTCTCTCCTGCCAGCGCATCGCCTCTGTGTAAAAGCCCTCGGGCAGGAGTTTTTCAGGCCGTATTTAGGCGCTGTAGCACCTGAAAAACTCCTCAGTGTAAAAAGGGGCCTTACTCTGTTAGGCTCATGCACACTGGACATTATAAAAACGGCTAGTAGCGTTAGCATTTTTTTTTTTTTTTAAGCAAAACTATACTCCCACATAAGCTTGTGGCTCAAAAGCGCCCATAAAATGCAGAATAGCCACAAATCATACAAAAAGGTAGATCATGTCCAGATACAACTACAGATCAAATCCAAGCAGGAACATCTGTAGCTGCCAAAACCGGCTTTTATTACATAATGTAGGCTTAAATCTTTTATTAATACTTCTTACCTAAAGAACAAAGCCCAACTCCAGAACCAAACTTTTGCTTTAGTTCTGTATGCAGTTCTACCTCACTTCATATAGAACTATAAAAAAAATAAAAAGTCATGACCTCTGTCAGGTGTCATTGTCCATTTCCCAATTGGGATTTTTTCCCTCTTTTCCTGTCCTGATGACACCAGGACAGGAAGTGAGTGGATCTCTCTCTATGATGTGGACACATGCAGCAAGAAAACCATGTTTATAAGGCCCTTTTCACACTACAAAATAAATCCGTTTTAATAATCTGTATTAAAATCCGTCAGATAATGTTAAAAAACTGAAGTTATACGTCCTTTATAACATATCATTAAAGTCTATGGGATTTTTTTATGTTCCGTAAAGATCCGTAATAGTCCGTTATAACGTACGGACGTTAGTTATTACGGAATATGTGACGGGTCTTGCACTAATTTTTTTTCCGTTGCAAGTAACGGATATATTAACGTCCGTTATATTTTAACATTGAAGTCTATGGCGCACGGACGTTAGTAAATGTCTCCGTAAATGTCCGTTATGTTAACGGACGTTAATTTTACTGAGCATGCTCAGTAAAGACTTCTGGAGCTGGACTTCAAGAAAGGGTGAAATGGTTTTTATTAACGGACGTTAGAAAGGAATGATATAACGGATGTATACGGATATATACGGATAAACATTATCCGTTTTCAATAAAGGAAGAATGGTAAAATATTTATCCGTATGTATCCGTTATTAAATCCGTTAATAGGTGTAATAACAGTAGTAATATAATATTATAAAACGGACATACAATCCATAGTGTGAAAGAAGCCTAAGTAGGGTGGGGAGGTCAGAACATCAGTTTCCTGTTTAGAAGATAGCTATACACCTTCTCCTTGTGGCACAGAAAAAAAGTGAGGGAATATCTACCCAATGAGGACACAGTCACCAAGGAAACATGGCAGAGGTTCGGAATCTTACCCAAGCTATCGATAATAAAAAAAGTCTGGCTGAAGTTTTATTTTTTTATTTTTTTCATAAAGTATATTAACATTTGTATTTTATTTAAAAAATATATATAATAAATAATATTACATGCAAACATTTAAGAGTTTTGGTATACAATTTCAAAAAAGTGTATTCTTTGCATCAAAAATGTGAAAAAGTTAGAAAAAAACCTTCAGAACTTATCTGGTGAAAATGAAAAATACTTAATTTTAGTTTTCAAAATTTGCCAAAAAAGGTTTACATATCCATCTACCCTTCAATGTTAATGTTACCTGGCCCAAAAATAAAGTTTCACTTTACAAATAAAAAAAGTAATTTTTGTTTAGCGAATGAGGAAGTTGTGCTGACTGAATCATGTGCAACCAAAAATAATTTTTTAAAGAAAAACGGTCAGTCAATCAACCCAACTCAACCGTATTTTACACACAATACGCAGGTGTATTATATCTAGCAACTAAACAGAAACACTTCTAAGAAACCGAAACATGGCTAAAAATGAGGTGATAGACATACAATTATTGCCTTGCAATGCCAGTTTGTCTATGTGCCTACACCTACTGTTACCTGTGAAATCAATTATTATAATTTATAACCAGCTAAAAATCGAAGCTTTAAAACCTGCAATATCACCTTGTTTCTCAAATTCATTTTGTCAGCTATCGTAAAAATATTTGCGCTTTAACCTCCCAAGAGCACATTTTGAATTTGGGAATAGAGACAAGTGTAAAATGAGCACAAACTACATTTTGTCAGGATGAATATTTATTGCTGGTTGCCACTGCAAATGGTCACCATGTATCATAAAACTACAGTTAAACAGATTACAGGATTTTTCAGAACACAAGTTTTCCTTGGCAGTTCACTGTAATCCCTTGCCAGATTAGATTGTCCATCACACCTACAGTAGGAATCTGATACAAATTTAAGACGGAAACCCAAAATTCATTGCTTAAGTGGATCAGCTTCACTGTACAGTCATAAAAAAAAAAAAAAAAAAAAAAAAAAAGGAGAAAAAAAAAAAGGAGGTTAAAAAAAAAAAAAAGAAATTATATATATATATATATATATATATATATATATATATACACACACACACATATATATACATATATTCCGTTTCCCCGAAAATAAGCCCTACCCCAAAAATAAGACCTAGCGTTATATTTGGGGATGGCTGCAATATAAGCCCTACCCTGAAAATAAACCCTAGTTAAAGTCGTCGTAAAAACATAATCCGTTTTGTAAAAAGATTATATAATGTGCAGTGTGTCTCCTTTTTGTAACTGTTTTGGAAAATACCTTACTTACAGTGCCGCTGGGCGCTCACGTGACCGGCTGGAGATCTTCTCCTCTCCAACGTCAGTGGTCCCTTCCTCTGCAGTGCTCAGAGTGGAGAAGAGCTACGGCGGGTCACTGTGCTGGCTATCATGCTTTAACCACTTGCCGACCGCCGCATGTATATGTACGTTCACAGAATGGCACGTACAGGCATATGGGCGTACATGTACGTCCCTGCCTTTCCGCGGGTCGGGGGGAGCGATCCGGGACGACAGCGCGGCTATTCGTTTATAGCCGCCTCGTCGCGATCGCTCACCGGAGCTGAAGAACGGGGAGAGCCGTATGTAAACACGGCTTCCCTGTGCTTCACTGTGGCAGCTGCATCGATCGAGTGATCCCTTTTATAGGGAGACTCGATCGATGACGTCAGTCCTACAGCCACACCCCCCTACAGTTGTAAACACACACTAGGTGAACACTAACTCCTACAGCGCCACCTGTGGTTAACTCCCAAACTGCAATTGTCATTTTCACAATAAACAATGCAATTTAAATGCATTTTTTGCTGTGAAAATGACAATGGTCCCAAAAATGTGTCAAAATTGTCCGAAGGGTCCGCCATAATGTCGCAGTCACGAAAAAAATAAAAATCGCTGATCGCCGCCATTAGTAGTAAAAAAAAAAAAAACGAATTAATAAAAAATGCAATAAAACTATCCCCTATTTTGTAAACGCTATAAATTTTGCGCAAACCAATCGATAAGCGCTTATTGCGATTTTTTTTACCAAAAATAGGTAGAAGAATACGTATCGGCCTAAACTGAGGGAAAAAAAAATGTTATATATGTTTTTGGGGGATATTTATTATAGCAAAAAGTAAAAAATATTGAATTATTTTCAAAATTGTCGCTCTATTTTTGTTTATAGCGCAAAAAATAAAAACCGCAGAGGTGATCAAATACCACCAAAAGAAAGCTCTATTTGTGGGGAAAAAAGGACGCCAATTTTGTTTGGGAGCCACGTCGCACGACCGCGCAATTGTCTGTTAAAGCGACGCAGTGCCGAATCGCAAAACCTGGCCTGGGCATTTAGCTGCCTAAAGGTCCGGGGCTTAAGTGGTTAAAGAATCAGGATATATTTTTTTCTCTTTTTGGGGTTACAACCAATCTAAGATTGTCATGACGACATGACTGTATTTGAATAAATGTAGATTATTGTACATACCGTAAAGAAATAAGACATCCCTGAAAATAAGCCCTAGTGTGATTTTTGTAGCCAAAATTTATATAAGACCCGGTCTTATTTTCGGGGAAACACATATATATAGATCTTTTTTTTTTTATTTATTTATACATGAAGTTACCAAAATAAATATTTTAAATCCCCCGACATTGCTCTTTCAAAAATTTGATACGAGCTTACCTAGGACACACCAAATACTTAAATTTCTTATATAATCTTAGCTGCTAGAACATAAATTGCACGTTGTTGGAATCAACCTGGCATAATATTTGAATGTTACACAAGAGTTGAACTGGGTTATGATCAATGATAAGTTGACTTGCATTTTGAATAAACACCTACCGGTAACTACTTTTGAAAACGCATGGCAACCTTGGTTACATTACTCATCTTTGCGCGTCAACGATTCGTGAACTATAACCCTTAAATAAATGTCCTTATCTTACCCACATTCTTCTTCTGTATTTTTTTGTTGTTATAATAATAAATAATTATTATTATTATTAATAATAATAATAATAATAAGACTTGAACAACTAAAAAAAACAAAACACACACACACACACACACTTTGGATTAGTGATTCATTACAATTATTATAACACAAGAATTAAATAATAAATATTTTTTTTTATTAAAAAAAAAAATCGTATCCGATATATCCCTACTTTTTTTATTAGGGATACCTTTATATGTCTAGTGTGTGTATGTGTGTGTGTATGTGTGTGTGTATGTGTGTGTGTATGTGTATGTGTATATATATATATATATATATAAAATCATTTATTTGATGTAACAATGTATTCATTACACTATAACCAATAAAAAAAAGTCTTGAACTGAAAAATAAAATAAATCAATTAAGCCACAAGCAAGTTATGATAGAGCTGGATATTCCCTTGTGTTCCATTTACTAAATTATTGATCTGAGATTTATTGATGTGAAATGTCTCTTTAATGTGTACATTTTGTCTTCTGCGGAATTGACTGAGCATTTAAAAAAAAATAAAAAATACATTTACACAAATGGTTGTTCATTTAATTAAAATTTAGTAATTGAAATAAAAATATTTTGAAGAAAATTTAGTAATTGACCTCTTCAATTACAAGGTGACAAAACAGACAACAGTAGCTTATTAGAACCCTTTCACACTAGAGCGGGGGTACCGTCATTTTTGTGGAGGTATTCGGCCGCTAGCGGGGCACTTTTAACCCCCGCTAGCGGCCGAAAAAGTGGCGCTTTGCCGGTGGTTCAGCTGCGCTGCCTATTCATTTCAATGGGCAGGAGCGGTATACACACCGCTCCTTCACCAATCCAAACATGCTGCTTGCAGGAGTGTTTTTAACGTCCTGCCAGCGCATTGCAAAAGCCCTCCTGCTTTCACATCGAGACTGCAGGGGGGGGGTATTTTTCCGGCGCTTTACAGGCACCATTTTTAGGCCAAAAGTGCCTGAAAGCGCCTCAGTGTGAAAGGGGTCCAAGTGTTGCCACTGACTGCACCTCCCAATTCTGGGGGCACCACACATCCAAAAAGGGAAGAGACATCCACAAAAGGGCAAACACATAGTGGCAATATAAAAAAGGAGTGAACTTTTACTCAATGGATACATCATTAGTAGTACTCCACAAATCCATAAAGGTTTTCCAATATTGTTCACAATTAAGGCCTCATTCACACGAGTGGCTGTTCTGCCGCTGTTAAAAGCATGTTTTGTTACTATATTAAATATATAGGGCCCCAGCACATTGATTTCCCTGCCAGCACAATGAAAGAGGAGTGGTTAAGCACTTCTCTTATGACAGAGGCAGCAAGAGGGAAAGCTTTCCCCATCTCCCCGCTGCTACACAAAGCAATAGTGCTAATGCGCACTAGGTGATTAGGGTGTGCCCAGGCACATCCGGCACACCCTGTGCGCACGCACGCCTATGGTACTTATAGCCGACATACAGTATATGCCAACCACAAAGCTAACATAGGTACCTTTGGAGGTAGCGGGATGATGGACAAGCTGACAGGTTACTACAGAACAGGGGGTCAAACTTTCTAAACAAGAAGGGCCAATTTACTGTTCTTCAGACTTTAGGGTGGCCAGAATATAGCTAGTGAAAGTAGGAAATGCCCCAGCATCAGTGGGAGTTGACCATGTCTCAGGCTTGGTCAGTGAGAGTAAAATTTCATAGCATATGTGGCCAGTAGGAGGAGGAATAGTGCCCATCATTAGTATTACTGGGAGGAATAACAGCTCATCCTTGATGTCAATGTATTGACTAGTGCCCCATCATTGGTTATAGTAAGGGGGAATTATGCCTCATCATTGGTGTCAGTGGAACGAATAGTGACCCATTATTGGTGTCCCAGGAAGAATTAGTGCACCAATGTGGGCATCAGTGGGAGGAATGGTGCCTAATTGTTGGCGATAGTGAGGGATTAGTGCCTCATGTTGGTACGAGGAACAGTGCCCCAAGGGCTGGATAAAGGGTAAGCAAAGGGCCACATCCAACAGGCCGCAATTTGGAGACCACTGCTATAGAAAAATTAAGCTCTACTCGTTATTGGGCTGGTTTTGTATGTGGTTATAACAAATAAGACTAGAACGTCCCCACATAGACTCTCCACACTGCCAGTTTCTCATACCGTGTCCACACGACCGTTTTTCATAACGAGAAAAATGCAATTTTTTAAATTGGTCATTAAAAATGATCGTGTGTAGGCTCCAGAGCATTTTTCTCGACGAGAAAAAAAGGCCATTAAAAATTTAGAACCTGCTCTACTTTTTCCCTTGACGGTTTTTTACGTTGTCGTTTTTCTCGTTGTGAAAAATGGTTGTGTGTTGGCTTTAAAAAAAACGTGCATGCTCAGACGCAAGTTATGAGAAGGGAAATTTGCATAATCAAACCCAAATGGAACTTTCCCTTTATAGTGCCGTCATATGTGTTATACGTCACCACGCTTTGCCTGAGCATTTTTTTTCACGATCGGGTGTATGCAAGGCAGGCTTGACAAGAATCACGTCTTTTTTTCCCCCCGTGACATTAAAAACGGTCGTGTGTACGGCATCAGTGTTCGCAATGAGGTCTCCTTACAGAAATGAGACAAAGAACTATTGCATATTGCCATTCCAGATGCCTTTTCCAAGGTGAATCACAGTCATTCTGTTTTCAGAAATGCAAAGCATGTATTGGCAAAAAAAACAGGAAATAAAAGGAACGTAAACCAAACAAAATGTTGGGAACAGATGCAGATCTTCGTTATGCATTCTTAAAAACTGAGGCCAAGTTTGCATGCTTAGCAGGCATTTAGAACACCACACCAATTGTCCCTGTGAACTTGAAATAAAAAAAATAAAAAACACACACATACACACACACACACAAGGTAAGGAGGGGTACATCAAGTTATTAATTGGCATGGGACTGGAGGCTGCAATATTCTAATAAAACACAAAAACACCAAAAGAAATGTAACCATGGCCGCGGTACTTTATTGGTTTAAATAATTAACAAAATAAATGTATAATATCTTTCAAGATATGCATTTGAAGCAATAAATCTGCTCAGTCCTCATGATTCAAGCATAAATTAATCAACATTATAAAACAGTCCCCCTTAAAACAAGGTGACAATCCTCTTAAAGTGCCAGCGACAAAGCTTGCCGTGTTGCTGCAGACCACTCTGCATGAAGACTGCTGAGAGAAAACCCCTTTTATAGGGAATTCCAAGATTCAGGAAGAAACTAGAATTTTTCTTAAGAGGGCAATAAAATTAAAATAGTATATCTGAGGCAGAAATTGTTGCCGCCTTAAGCATTAGAAGGCATACTTAAAAAGGGGCAATCTAAAATCCACAGATGCTGAGGCATTTTAATAGGAAAGCAGCCGCAAGCCCATGAAAAGTGGGCCCAAATGAATTGAGCCTCATTCCCCCCCCCCCCCAGAGTTTCAACAGGGTCACCACTGCATGCGATATATATCACCAGTTCACATCACATTATAAGTGCATGCAACTAAAAGGCGTTAGCACAGGCCTCGACAAAATCCGGGCGCCTGGTCGCAATTGCGACAAGAAATTGAGACCCGACGCCTGGGGAAGCTTAAGCCTGCAAAGGCGCGGCCTCAATTACCGGGCGGCACGGATCGCGGCGGGCCCGCCGGAAATTGAGGCCGTAAAGCCGGCTTAACGGCCTTCACAGAAGGAATCTGAGGCCTGCAGAAGGCAGCAAAGCCGCGGCCTCAATTGCCGGCCGGTAATTGAGGTCACGGCTTTGCGTCCTTCTGCAGGCCTCAGCTTCCTTCTGTGATCTGGCGCCATCTTGTGGTGGCCGTTGGCATTACAGGTTACATTACAAGTAGCAAAACAGCAGTTCTAATGTGTTTTTCACTGCCATCTCCTTCCCTCTAATTAGAACCCCCAAACATTATATATATTTTTTATTCTAACACCCTAGAGAATAAAATGGCGGCCATTGGAATACTTTGTCACACCGTATTTACGCAGCGGTCTTACAAGCGCACTTTTTTGGGGAAAAAAATACACTTTTAATAAAAAAATAAGACGGTAAAGTTAGCGCAATTTTTTTTTTTATATTGTGAAAAGATAACGTTACCCAACATGTCACGCTTCAAAATTGCGTCCACTCATGGAATGGCGACAGGCTTTTACCCTTTAAAATCTCCATAGGTGACGTTTAAAAAAAAATTCTACAGGTTGCATGTTTTGAGTTACAGAGGGGGTCTAGGGCTAGAATTATTGCTCTCGCTCTACCAATCGCGGCGATACCTCATGTGTGGTTTGAATACCGTTTACATATGCGGGCGCTACTCACGTATGCGTTTGCTTCTGCGCGCGAGCTTGGCAGGACGGGGTGCGTTTTTTGGCTCCTAACTTTTTTAGCTGGCTCCTAGATTCCAAGCAAATTTGTCAAACCCTGCATTAGCAAGTATTCCATATGGCACTGACCAGGACCATGCTGTATATACAGAGCTTTCAATGCAGAGTGCACAGGAACACAGCCCACTCTCCTCTATGGGAGTGGTTGGATGGAAATGGACTGCATGTCAGTTTTCATCTGATCGTCATACGTCCGGAGGAGTGGATGACAAACGTATTGCCATACGTCAATTTTTATCAGATTTTTATCAGGATTGGATGCCCAGTGGATGGAGTGCCATTGTATTCTGAAAGCAGGGATTCCTTCACTATCAGAATACACTGCTCAGCGCTGCAACTGCTTATCAAAATGAAAAATTTCCAATACTCCCTTTTGACAGAAGATAATCATTAGATGGACTTCTGTTGAGCAGAAATGGCGATAGATGAATAGAAATTTTGACCTACGACCAGCTTTATTCATAAATCAAGCATGACAGCTGCCGGAAGATTTGGAGGCTTTTTTGGGCGCGTTTTGTACACCAACTTGTAGTATATGAACAGAATTGTACATTTTTGGCCCCTTAGATGTTTAAATGGCAGCGATTCAAAAGCGGCCCATTTACATGTTAAAGTCTATGAGGCCAAAAACATTCTATTCTGCAACGAAGCTCACATACTTTTTGATGACAGGCGACAAGCAACACAACGCCTGGGTGTGAATAGGCCCACATTGCGAATGATAGAATTCTTTGACTTGACGGCTTTGGGAATTGTACAACAAAATAGGGGGCTAAATGGCTGCCGTCATTGCTGTTCATGTGTGCAGCACAGGATCTTGGCAACTGCAAAGCTAGAAAGATAGCTCTGTCCTCAGTGGATAGGAGGGTTTAAAGGGGAGTTCCACCCACAATTTCACTTTTTAAATATAAATACCCCAGTAATACACAAGCTTAATGTAGTCTAGTAAAGTTAGTCTGTAAACTATGGTCCGTTTTGTTAGGTTGTTACAGCATTTAGTTAGTTTATAATCTAGAAATAGACCGTGGCCATCTTAAGTGTGGGCATCATGAAGCCAGACTGTATGACTTCCTGGATTTCAGCCTTGCAGATCTCACACATGCTCAGTGCTGCACAAGCGATGTAATAGGTTTCAGTCATGTTTCCATAGCGGGAGTGTCAGAGGAAGTTGCCGCCCCTTCTCTATGCAAATAGGCTATTTGCAAGGACTACTGGGATACATGATGCCTATCCCAGAAACCCTTGCGAATAGCCTTGTGACTTAGGCTAATAAGGAGGAGGAAGTAATGAAGGACTACAAAATAAAGGTATTTAGAAGCAACAAAATAAATAAAAATTGTCCATTCTGAACACTATGAGATTAGGGCATGCAGCACAGACAAACATAAAAAAATGGGTGGAACTTCACTTAAATTTTTCTTAAAACCATGTTGATTTATTCTGAAAAAGTATAAATCCCTGTGAGCTAGCCTGGCAGGTAAAATATACAAGAAAATACAAAATAGATATGATAGGCACCAAAAATGGGGGATAGCCCGAATAATAAAAATATCTACATTGACCACACATAGCTAAAAGTAAAGTTATAATTTCTTGCAACAGTTTCTCTGCAGTGTTCGATTATTATAGCGAAAAGGAAACGCTGCAGATTTTCAATTAAAATGTCAATCTAATTTCCGTATTAGCAACCCCTGCCCAGAATCCAAAATGCCATCCACGGTGTAATTGGTCATTGTTGACCAACTCGCAGCTTTGCACATAATACTCTCCCGCAAAGACTCTTCTGCTTCAGAGAATTAGAAACCAGAATAAAAGGCTTAACAAGGAGGAAACAATACAACTCAAAAACTTCCCCTCCTCAAGTACAAATAAATCTGGTCACACCGACACATGTTCCAGCCTGCCTCAAACGAAAAACGAAGGGTAGCAAAACAAAAAACAAACAGTTTCAGAATATACCTACATAGAGGAGGCCCACGAAGGCTGAACGTTTCATATTACACAGACCAATGTGCGAAAAATGAATCCAGATGTAAAGCTCTACCCACTTCTCGGAGTAGAAGTTCTAATTGCATTTCACAGCTAGTTTTCCTCTATGAATTCTAAAAAAAAAAAAAAAAAAATTCTGCTGTGCCCAGGCAAAGCCCTAAGAAGAAACTTTACCCATTCTTTCGAACCTGCTATGCGCATCCGAACTTTTCCCAATGATGGCGTTAACTTGAGACATAATTAAAAAAAAAAAAAAAAGTTAGTTCTTGTGAGCATTTTTTTATTTTTTATTGCACCCTGCCAGTATAAGTTCTCCCCAAAACTCTCCAACACTTTCACCTAAGGATGTGCTTGGCTGCTGAAGCCAACATGTTTTAGTACAGAGGCGCAGTGCGCCTGCACATACAGCTACATGTCTCTTCAATGTACAGCCACCAGACCACCCACTTACAAAAGTGCATATGACGAGTTTTGGCTCAACTTTAATCAACTGCGAATTATTTTATATCTTGCCTACACCACAATAAAAAGTGGACGGGTCATATTTCGCCATTATTTACCAAAGCTGCAACAATTGCCAATATGTTTAGAGCCCACCAGTGGGCTTGCTGACCATTAGGAATTTATGATTGACTAGAACCGGTCATACGTTACTTTCATTTCTGGACACAGGTAAATACCTGTTTTTCTCAGGTATTTACCAAAACATATTCAAGCTATAGTTATATATATTGACTGAAAGTGCACACTCACAGGTTTAATCTGAGGGTATGTACATCCAAATCGGAGAAAGGGTTTAGGAATTACAGCTCTGAATGGCCACCCCTTCAAGGGCCAGGTGTGGGCTACTCCATTATTACTTAAAGTGGAGTTCCACCCATTTTTTTATGTTTGTCTGTGCTGCATGCCCTAATCTCATAGTGTTCAGAATGGACAATTTTTATTTAATTTGTTGCTTGTAAATACCTTTATTTTGTAGTTCTTCATTACTTCCTCCTCCTTATTTGCCTAGGCTATTTGCAAGGGTTTCTAGGATAGGCATCATGTTTCCCAGTAGTCCTTGCAAACCTGACTGAAACCTATTACATTGCTTGTGCACTGAGCATGTGCGAGATCTGCACAGCTGAAATCCAGGAAGTCATACAGTCTGGCTTCATGATGCCCACACTTAAGATGGCCACGGTCTATTTCTAGATTATAAACTATCTAAATGCTGTAACAACCTAACAAAACCGACCTTAGTTTACAGACTAACTTTACTAGAATACATTAAGCTTGTGTATTACAGGGGTATTTATATTTAAAAAGTGAAATTGTGGGTGGAACTCCCCTTTAATCAATTAGCCGCCGTTCACACCTAGGCGTATATACGCCTGTAGTGCAATGCCGCTGCAGCCCCGAGACGCCAGAGGGATGATTTAACATGCACCTCTATGGAGATGGTTCACATCTCCACGCCGAACGCCGTACACCTGCCGCCTGAAAAAAAGTCCCGGACCTTTTTTTCAGGCGGCTTTCGGCGTTCGGCATAGGAGATGTGAACCATCTCCATAGAGGGGGTGAAGGCTGCATTCACAATCGCTGCGTTTTGTCGCCGCAAATTGCGGTACAAAACGCCGCTATTTGTCGCCGCAATTCGCGGGACAAAACGCCACGATTTTGTACGCCGAGGTGTGAATGCAGCCTTAAGCAGGTAAAGGGTCTGGAGTTGATTCTAAGTGTGATATTTGCATTTAGAATCAATTGCTGTGAACCTACATCATGCGTTCAGAGGAGCGGTCCATGCAAGTGAAACACGCCATTGTAAGGCTTAAAAAAATAAAAAATATCCTATAGTGAGATAGCAGCAACATTGGAAGTGGCCAAATCAACAGTTGGGTACATTCTGGAGGAAAGAAGAATGCACTGGTGAGCTCAGCAACATAAAAAAAGGCCTGGACGTCCATGGAAGACAACAGTGGTGGAAGATCGCAGGATGATAAAGATAACTCATTCACAACATCCAGACACGTGAAGGACACTCCAGGAGGTGGGCGTATCATTGTCGAAGACTACAATCAAGAGAGGACTTCACAAGAGCAAACACAGAGGGTTCACCACAAGGTGCAAACCATTCATAATAAGCCTGAAAAATAGAAAAGCCTGATTAGATTTTGCCAAAAAAAATAAATAATAATCTAAAAAAGCCAGACCAGTTCTGGAAAATAATTATTTGGAAGGATGAGACTAATCTGTACCATATTGATGGGGGGGGGGGGGGGGGAGTGTAGAAGGCTTGGCACAGCTCATGATCCAAAGGACACAATGTCATCTGTAAAACATGGTGGAGTCAGTGTCATGGCATGGGCATGCATGGCTTCCAGTGGCACTGGGGCATTTAATGATGATGTGACAGAAGCAGCAGGAAGAATTATGCAGTGTTTGGAGATATACAGCAAGCCAAGATTTAGCCAAATGCAGCAAAGTTGATTGGACGGCACTTCACAGTACAGATGGACAATGACCCAAAACATACTGTAAAAGCAACCCAGGAGCTTTTAAAGCAAAAAAAGTGGAATATTCTGCAATTGCCGAGTCAATCACCTAATCTAATTTTTTTCTTTAGTTTCAGTTATAAAAAATCTTGCAAATATATATTTTTTCTTCATAAAAATTGACCAAAAATGATCCCGCTACATTTCTTTGGTAAAAATATACCAAATATTATACACCGATTTGAGTTGTGTGAAAGTTATGGTAGAAATCATTGAAAATTGATCAAACCTGATGTACTACTGAGAGCCTCATTTCTTGAGGCCCCAGCATGTCAAGACAGTACAAATATTCCCCGAATGACCCCCTTTTTGAAAAGTAGAGAGCCCACAATATTTAGTATGGAGAATGATGTTTTATGAAGTTTTGATTTTTTCCCCACAATTCTTTGCAAAATTAAAAAATGTAGTTTTCTGTTTTTTCACAAAAAGGTAATATTAAAAAGTTAGTTCTCTCACTCACACACACACACCATATACATACTTTTAACTACGCTCCAAAACACATCCTGCTTCTTTTAATATATATCAAACAAAACAAAATCTAGTGTAGCGCAACCAAAAACAAATAAATCAAGTCCAAATATATCAAAATTCCACCGTTGTGCAACTTTCAGTAACATTTCATAGATTTCCAGTGACTTCAGTGACCACAACCTCTAGCTGGAATGCCTGCTCACCTCCAAAAAAAGTTGACTCCACTACAAAGTCACCAACGCCTGTGATTGCATCTCAGGATACCTCGGAAAAACAAATCCTTCTCCTGACCAATTTTTTTTGTAGAGGCTCTTTGGGCATCGTACCATGGCATCACCATCTTCACTGGCAATACCGTCATGTTACCACTGGTCCTGCTGCACCAGAAAGCTTTGTACTTCAAATATGCATAGTGAAATCCCATTTATCACTTTTATACCAACTACCTTTCCTGGAGCTATCACAAGTTACAATATAGCTAGGAAGAGAAGGAATCGCACTCTTAGGAGGTGATAACAACTGAGAATTGGTACAGTATATAACCCGAGCATTCTGGCACTAAATTTACATATACTATATTATCAAAACATCTAGAAGAAGCTGCAGGCACGAAGAATTACAGATACACTGCATTAATGGGACATCATAACATGCTGCTGTGAGACGTAGAGCAGAAAATATCACAGGCTGCACTGGTGATAAATTAAAAGCCTACAGCAACATTTTATCTTCACTGTGAATTTCAATACCAAAAAAAAACAAAAAAAACACCACACACACACACATCTTAGAAAGAACAAATGCAGCCAGAGACATTTCCAAGCACAATACCACATTACTATACAAGAATTGGACCCATTTTCTAGAAGCCTTGAGATGACGGTAACATGGAAAACTCAGTAGGGATTCACATACAGTTGGTAATATGTCCTATGCAGCTACGAATGTAGACTTCCTGGTATAAGCACGACAAGGAAACTAGTCTTCTGTTGTTGCCATACACAACGGTTTACAGCAAAACCCCATCTTCAATTTCATTATTACTCATCTACTGTACATAAGACTACATTCATATATCAGTCCCTACCCTCAAGGAGCTTACAATTTAAGGTCCCCAAGGCCCCTTTCAGACGTACGGATCCCGTGAGGATCTGTGCCTTTCTTATCCGCTTGCTCAGCGGGGATCACTCCGTTGATCCCCGCTGGGCCGGCAGATAACAGGGCGATCCCCGCACACTGTGCAGAGACTGCCCTGTCACATCTCTGCTCTCTCCTATGAGGGGGGAATCAGATGAACATGGACCGTCTGTCCGTGTTCACCCAATCCGATCTGCAGACGGATGAAAAAAAAAAAATAGTATTTTCTTCCGTCTGCAGAATCGGAGCATAGCGGACATCGATGAAATGGGGTGTCAGCGGATGTTCATTCACTGACACCCGCTATACCATAGGGATACGTGCATGTCCCTTTTTCATCCGATGAAAAACCTTGACATACGGTCCACTGGTGTGAAATGTCCTTAACTCACATTCGTACATACACATACTACAGCAGATTTAGACAGGAGCCTAAAATCAGTAGGTCTTTGGAGCGTGGGAGGAAACTGGAGTACCTAAAGGAAACCCGCACAGGGAGAACATGAAAACTGAAGGCAGGTAGTGCTGTGGTTGGGATGCAAACCGGCGACCCTGGTGCCGCTAGGTGAAAGTGCTTACCACTTAGGGCCAAGCATTTTTTTGGCGCATTTTCAGTTTTGCAGACACACTACAGTCCATTTAACATGGTTTCCTATGGATCCCGGTCACATCTGTGCATTCTACGGAAATGGCCAGGGACTTTTTTTTTTTGTTTGTTTGTTTTTTGGTTCCATGGACTTCAATGAATGAAAAAACGCAAAAATGCACCTGCAATATGCAAACTGCAACCTGCATAAGTGTGAACCAGGCCTTAGTCACTGTGCTGCCAGCTAGCTCAAATATGGTGAAAATTCTCCACTTCATAACATTTCTATTTACTATAAAAACCCTACATACAACTACAGATCACTGGCATAACGACTGCATCTTCTGACTTGTCTAAATTTTACTACATGATAGCATATTTAAAAAAATATATGCTAATGCACTCCATTGCAATAGTACAGGTATTATATGTTCATCTCACAGCATATGGCGGGGGGACACTGGCATCCAACACTCCTGAAAGTGTTGAGTGTGACAAAGGCTGAAACGGAGGGAAGGGAGATGTGACCAGGGCAATGAGTATGATACTGCTTCCATTACATGTGTCATTAAACCCACAACATTAAGAAAAGAAAAAAACAAAAGAAAAAATCATCATCAATAAATGGTGTATTACATTCAGTCCATACTCAGTCATTATTCACTAAGCAATATTCAAAAAAGGGCAGAGACAACTCCCTGGAAACCACAGGCCAGTCAGCCTAACATTAATAGTAGGTAAATTATTGGAGGGGGATAAGGACCATATTCAGAAATGTACTGAAGAAAAAAAATAAATAAGTATCATTAGTAGTAATCAGCATGGGTTTACGAAAGGTTGTTCCTGCCAGACCAATCTGCTAACATTCTACGAGGAAGGGAGCTGCCACCTAGATAGGGGGAGGCCTGTGGATGTGGTGTATCTGGATTTTACAACAGCATTTGATACAGTTCTTCATAAACGTTTAATTTACAAGCCAAAGTCTGCAGGCATGGACCATAAAGGTTTGTTCTTGGCAAAAAAAAAAAAATATATATATATATATAATAATAATAATAAATAAATAAATAAATGGTTACAGGGGCATGTGTCCAAAGGGTGGCGATACATAACGTGTACTCAGACTGGTCTGGAGTGGTAAGCAGGGTACCCCAAGGTTCTGCCTTGGGACTAATTATTTTCAATTTATTCATAAATGATATAGAGGGTGGGATAAGCAGCTCAATCTCAACACAAAAATAAGCAGGGCAATAACTTCACAAGAGGACATAGAAGTTTTACAGTAAGACCTGAAGAAAGTGGAGTGGGCAAGTACATGGCAAATTAGGTTTAATGTGGGGCAAGTAGTGCACTGGGGGGCAAAAAACAAATGCAAACTACTCTCTAGGTGGAGAAACTCTGGGTAGTAGACGCAATAGCATTCAATGTCAAGCTGCAGCAACCAAAGGCAGCAGAATTTTAGCACGCAAAAAAAAAAAAAAAAGAAGAAGAAGAAGGGGGAGGGGGAATATACTCCAGGAGATGAAACTATAATCCTGACACTTTATAAAACTCTGGTTAGGCCACATCTGGAGTATTCCATCTAGTTCTGGTCACCAATCCAGAGAAAGGCTGTGCTGGAACTTGAGAGACCAAAGAAGGGCAACAAAACCAATAAGGGGACTGGACGACCTCAATTACGAGGAACGAATACAAGCACTTAAGATACAAGCACTAAATTTATTCTGGCTGGAGAAGCGACGCTTGAGAGGGGACATGATAGCAATTTACAAATATCTCAAAGGTGATCCCAGCATAGGAAAAAGCTATTCAATCTCAGGGAGTGTAAGAGGACACGGGCCACACACTGAGATTGGAGGAGAAGCGGTTTAACCTTAAACTGCGAAGGGGGTTTTTCACTGTCAGGGCAATAAGGATATGGAACTCGCTTCCACAAATCAGTGATGGCAGCGGGGAGTATGGATATTTACAAAAAAACACACACAATAAAAACAGGATGTGCATCTTAAAGAACACACCATACAGGGATATGGGAAATGATTATAGACACGGACACACGTACACTTACACAGGTTGAACTGGATGGACTATTGTCTTTTTTTAACCTTTGCTCCTATGCTACTATGAGATTTGTTTTCTGTATTCTGCAAAAAAAAACAAAACTGGTTGATCCTGCTGTTCTCCCATCTCCCCCTTCTGTCCGTGTCCCCAATTCAACTAGGGATTTTGCAGAGCAGTGTTGGCAGCTCTGCACATGCTCAGTTTTCAGTAAGTTTCTATGCCGAGTATTTCCTCCCTATCACGTCTGAGCACTATATAGTCACACATGTGAGCATATACACAGTTGTAAATGACAGCCCACTCCCTCCCTCCTCCATGCCCACTAACCAGCTTAATACAATGGGGGTTGGATAATACATGTATTATTGATGGAGGCATCACCTCTCTCCTATTCTAAGACACAGGCTGGAGGGGTGTGACACAGCCTGCAACTGGCAGACCTCCGTCCACAACATGATATTGCCAAAAAATAATATATATTTGAATGACAGCTTAAAACAATTTATTGATATTATTTAAAAATGGAACTGGGTTTGGGACTTTGAATGAGGAGAAATTGATATTGTTTATTTTTATTCTGTATCCCTAAGGCAGTTTGTTATTATTTTTTTGAACATGTGACCAGCAGCAGAGTACTAGAAGTTTCTCCTGCTTATGTTTCCCTGCAGATAGGCTGGGAAAGAGCTGGGCCATGTGACAGCTGTAGAACACTTAGAAGAAAAAAAAAGGTAATTTTTGTTTTTTATTAAAATAATTACAGTGCCACAATCCATATACAGAAATAGAAGGAGCAATGTAAATTAAACAGTGTGTGTAGAGCATCATGTTAAAACATTTTTTAGGGTAGGAGTTGATAGGGTCTATAGAATACTACAAGCTGCCTTAAGAATTTAATTAAATACACAATATAAAACAGAGATTATTACAATGTCCACATTTTCCGGGTTTATTGTAGGCCATATGCAAGTTTGTGATTAGGCCCCCCGCACGCAGCTCAAATTTCGGGCACTTGCTGAAATCGGACCGAATTCAATCATTGGGAAGCCCTGCAAGCTGAAAGCTGGCTTGACAAAAGTAAAAAAAAAAAAAAAATCAAATCAACTGGACTGATTGGAAAATTATTGGCTGAACAAGGTCTGTATCCTATCAGCCCATAGGCTGAGCGAAAATAAATTATAGGGCTGTTACTGATCAAAATGTTTCTGTTCGATTAATCATTTTGTTTTTTAATCGATTAATCGACTAATTTCAATTATAACGCACATAAAGATCCAACTACTTTTAGCTGATCTCCTTGGAGATAAAATCGATGTAGCTACATAAACTGTAAAAATGGTGCGAGTAATACCAAGCGGTACCAAAAGTAGTCATAAAAACATGTAGCCAAGTATGATACTGGTATAAAAATGTGTACAACGATACCACTGCTGAATCCAGATGAGGAGAGGTTAACATCAGTCCGTCGGCATGTAGATGTCCATGAAGGGAACTATCACAACTCCCAGTGGATGGTTGTAGAATCCCAGGTTGATAGAGGGAATTGTAACAGCCCTTGCGTGTGGCAGATAGTAAGGTCCCGCCGGCATGCAGATATGAAGGCACAGCAAAGGAGCCCTTCAGATGGACATGGCAAGCCCCGCTGGTGTCCGTGATGTCACCGGATCTCCGAAGGAACTCCCTGAAGGCCCAGAAGCCGGCAGAGAGGTGAGTACCAATCAAAAGAATTTTAATCGATCAAAAAGATTTTGATCGATCAAAAAAATTAAAGATTAATCGATTAATTAAAAGTTAATTTGCACAGCCCTAAATAATAATATTATTATTATTAATAATAAGAGCCGATTCACACTGCGGAGGCTCGACTTCGGGGGCGACTCTGCAAGTCGTCCTGAAGACGACTTCAGAGGCGATTAGCAAAATGACTTTTGTATAAAAGTCAATGCAAATCAACCCAAGTCGCCCCCGAAGTCGTACAAGAACCTTTTTCTAAGTCGGAGCAACTTGCGTCGCTCCTATTAGAACGGTTCTATTGCATAGAATGGGACGCGACTCGTCAGGCGGCTGAGCAGTCTGACGAGTCGCCCCAGTGTGAACCGGCTCTAAGCCATGCGTTGTGACATATACACAGATATGCCACAATAGAAGGATGGACTGGACTCCATCTAAACATGGACAATAAAAAGCTGCTGCTTTGATTTATCTCTGCTGGAAGACCAGCGGGTGCCTCTTTCTTTGTGGGTGAGCAACCTGGCATTTACCATACACATAAATATTAATATGTAGAGAGAGAAGAGAAAAAAAAAGGGGAGGAAAGTAAAAGCAATATGAAGGCTCTTGTGTCAATTGGCACATCCAAACTCTGTCAGCAGGACTGCCAAGGAGACATGCCTACACTTCCCGTAATGTAGGTTGTGGTTGGAGGACTTCCAGAAATTGTTTAGTGTTTCAAAGAGTCATGACTTTGGCACATCTACAGTATGAATGTCCCCAAAAATGACACATCTGCTTATACATTTCGCAAAGCAAAGACAGAGTTTAGTATTTTGGGACACTTCCTTTCGTCTACAATCTGCATGCTCCCGACGCAACGTCTTGATCACAAGACCTGGCACTTTCATACAAAGCTGAATGTACTCAGCTATCATAGATAATTAGTAGAGGATGACAAAATGGATAAATGCCTAATAACCTAAATACCTCCAAGGCATAAAGTGTTGTATTTGACAAAATGCCAGCTTAAAACAGTACTGTAGAAGCTGCTCTCATCCACAGTGACATTTAAGGTAAACAGGAAATCCAAAAGTACAGGATTTCCTTTGTTATAAGGCAGGGGTAGGCAAGCAGTAGCCCTCCAGCTGTTGTGGAATAAATTTCCCATGAGGCATTGCAAGGCTGGCAGTTACAATTACTCCCAGAGGCACGATGGGACTTGTAGTTCTGCAATAGCTGGAGGGCCCCAGGTTGCCTACCCCTGTTTATATAAGTAACATCTAGATATACTACTTGTACCTAATCAGAACCCTGGAATGTATCGCTGTGTAGAATTCCTTCTAAAAATAGCAGTGCACTTCTTGACATGCGACTATGTTTAGGCATTCCTGTTCTGTAGCTGTTCATAGCTATAGCGGTCACGGCACAGGCCCTTTAGAAACAGCACCATCGCGCACTTTCTTCAGTGCGCATGCGCCGATGAAGTCGGCGGCAGAGTATATGGTAAATATCTTCTAAACCGTGCAGATTCAGGGGATATTTCCAGTACCTACAGGTAAGCATTATTACAGGCTTACCTGTAGGGAAAAGTGGTGCGTTATGCCCCATACACACAGCCAGTTTTCCCGATGGGAAAACTGCGAGGAGAGCTTTTGGCTGGGAATCCCGGCCATGTGTATGTGCCTCACAGTTTTCCCCGACAGGAAAACTAAAAAAAAAAAAAAAAAAAAAAGGGAAGAACCAGCTCTTTTCCCGCTGGAAAAACCGGCAGACTTTTGCCCGGCGGTTTTTAGCAGTTTTCCTATGGGAAAAACTGCGATGGACCATACACACAGCTGGGATTCCCGACCAAAGAACCATCGCAGTTTTCCTGGCGGGAAAACCGGACGTGTGTAGGGGGAAAGACTGACCGAGCAGGTTTTCGGCTTTCCCCTCGGAATTTCCCAGACGGGAACTTTTCCAGTCAGAAATCCTGCACGTGTGTACGAGGCATAAGGCCCCTTTCACATGTGCAGACCGTTCGTCCGTTTTTTACAAGTCCGTTTACAGACTTGTAATGCATCCCTATGGGATTGCAGACGTTAGCGGATGATGCATCCGATAACATCCGCAAAGATCCGCGTCCGTAAAGATCCGGTTTTTCGGATGGAAGAAAACCCTATTTTTCTTCCGTCCGGCGGATAGGATGAATACGGACAGACGGTCCGTATTCATCGGATTCCCCATAGGGGAGAGCGGAGGAAAGACAGGGCGGTCTCTGCACAGTGTCGCCCTGTCCGCCGACAGCTCAGCGGGGATTACGGGTGATCCCCGCTGAGCCGACGGACACACACGGAGCGGACACAAAAACGGTCCGCTCCAAATGGGAGTACCCTCACCCCACACAAATATTTCAGACCACACAAGGCCAGACTACAAAAAGTGAAATGTTATTTGGTACAAAACCACCAACTCAAAAAAAAAAAAAAAATCTGCATCCCATCGGAGGAAATGTCTGTAGCCCTTAAGTAGGTAAAGAAGCAAATTTTATTGGAACGTTATGACTGTCTGCCAACAGAAATACAATGAAAATCGCAGTAATTGTTACCGTTTCTTTTTGGAGACAGGAATAGAATAGCGCAATGCCGTAATCAGAAGAAGTCTGAGGCTAAAAAATCCTGAAATCAGAATGACTGAACCACAGCAGGAGCAAGGTTAATTAGCAAATGTAAGAATTAACAATGAGTCATTTTGCCGTTTTGTAGCAAAAAAAGGGGAGAAGGTGTTTTTCTACATGTATTGCAATGGATTAAATCCATCTCACTTATCCAGCTGTCAATTATATTCACCAGAGAACTGGGGTTCGACATAAACTGCTGTTGGATCATCAATAATCAAAACACACCAATCAATACAACCATGTATTCATTAATAGATTAGGTGTGTCTTTTCAATTTGCAAGCCATTTAAATAGGGAACTTCACTTCCCCTTGCATCTTTTATTCTAAACCCCCTTTCACCTGTTACGCAGCACTGTACTCCGATCACATCTCACCTGATCTGTGGATCGGATGTTGTCTTACTGCTTGGGTGTAACAGGCCAGGTCCCACACGATATCATGGTCCTCCTCAGTGATCATGAGCCAGCTGCCCCTTAGGGTTCAGGCAGCCAGCCCACAATGACGTACGTCAGCTCCGCCTATGACCGCTGTGTGTCCATACTCCTGCAGCCTCCTGGGATATGTGGCGGAGTAAACCCAGGAGGCTGTGGGAGCAGCGACGCGTCATTCTTGCCTGGGTGAAAATGGTGGTAAGGGGCAGGGTAGGCAAAAAAAAAAAAATATTAAAAATTGCCATTCAATGCCTTGTACACACGATAGGAATTTCCAATGGAAAAAGTCAGATGGGATTTTTTCATTGGATATTCCGACCGTGTGTGTGCCCCATTGGACATTTTTGCATCGGAATTTAGAAAGAGAACATGTTCTCTTTTTTTTTTTCCCCGTCTGTAGGGAACTCAAGAAAAAAAAAAAAAAAAAACACGCATGCTCAGAAAAGTCGACACATGCTCGGAAGCATTGAACTTAATTTTTCTCAGCTTGTCGTAGTGTTGTACGTCACCGCGTTCTTGACAGTCGGAATTTGGTGTGACAGTGTGTATGCAAGACAGCTTGAATGGAATTCCATCGGAAAAATCAGAGTTTATCCCAACGGAAAATCCGATCGTGTGTACGAGGCATTAGATTGCAAGAGAGGGGCAGGAACCTTAAAACATACAGCAGAATAACAGTTTGCTTATATCAACTGAATTTGACTTGGTATCAATCCCTGTACAGCAGAGCTTAGACAGGCTAATTGGTTGTTCTGCAGGCTGGTTGGTAAGGAGGCTTGGTTTTTCCCTGGGCATTCCCCAGGTTTTGTTGTTATCTCCCTGGTGCCTGGTAGCGTGATCTCACACTGTGTGTCAGAACTCTGAATCGCCATGCAGCCACTGTAACGATGTCCCGCCTCCTAGACCGCCTCTTGTGATAGACGGCACACTGATCCAATGGCAAGAATCATTGTGCTGTGCCAAAGGAGGCGGGACATCGTTACAGCGGCTGCACGACGATTCAAATTTAGCAAGATTGCACGTCATGGGCACTGGCGGGCCGCACGTCATCGGCACTGGCAATTACAAACAATTACTTTTCTTCTGTGTTAAATTTCAAACAACCCAATTAAACTAATTTCTTTCTATTCTCTGAATATTTAAAAGTGTGGAAAAATAATGCTTTGTACATACAGGCGTCAGTATGTGAAAAAACAATGACTTCTGCTCGAGCCTCCCCAAGTGAAGCTGAATGGCATCAATAAACATGCCTGACGCTTAAAGCTTTGCGTGTGCTTTGTAAAATCTTGCGGTACACAATGCCTCTTATACAAGAAGAAAAGAAACTGATTAATGCAACACAATGTCAATAAGTAACAAAGCAAAGAACATTACACACAAAAGATACAGGTTGCCATCAGGAGTCTATTCCTATTTATACAGCAATTTATTCAAAATCCCCATAACAACTTCAATGTAAGGGAAAGAAAAAAAAAATAAGAAGGGGAAGGAGGAAATGCATGACAAATCTTCCAATGGGAGCAAATAATCATTATCCAATCAGCAAATCTGAAGACAAGACTACAGTGATCTAATATTTATAGCAACAAATCCCAACTCGTTTCCTCAATAATTGCCTTTCAACGCAATGAAACATTAATTAGAAATTGTCTTTTCGACAGAAATAAAAAACATTTATTTACTCACTGCCAGGGCTGAAATAAAACATTTATAAAAACACAGGCTCCAGAGATAAAACTTTTTCAGAATTGTAAATTCCATTTTCATAATTTCAATGAATGAATACAAATTATCTTATAGCACAGCTATGGAGTCTGACTGATAGGTTGGGAACAGCACAGCGCTGAACATTTTGTGCACAACAGAAGTTTTAAATGTTGAAATAACAAAAAAAGATAGCAATTTTTCTAAATGAACAAATTGGTTATTCTACCGTTATCCAAGTTTGCTTTTTCAGTTTTAATATTGTCAGTTGAACAGTAACTGGAGCCAATCAGATGCAGTTACTGTTTAGCAGGCAATCAGATGCAGTATAAAAAAAAAAAAGTTTTTTTTTTTTGATCCTTAGGGGGGAAAAATAAAACAATTAAACAGATTTTTTTTTTTATAAAATGCTTTTGGAGTAGAAAATTAAAAGTGGAACTTCAGTTATTTTTTCATCTTCCCATCTATTAAATCTTCTGCCCTTGTGGTTTTAAATTTGGATAGTAAAACATTATTATTATTTTTTTTTTTTTTTTTTAATAAACCACTTTGAAGCAAAATTATAGTATCTGAGCATCAATGCAGCCTGATCTGTGCCCATCTGCAGCCTAAATGCAGCCTGATCTGTGCCCACCTGCAACATTGCGCCTCACTGCAGCCTGATTAGTGCCCAGCTGCAGCCTATATGTTTACCAAAATGCCCTGCCTGTTGAGTGCCCATCTGCAGTCTTACCTTTCATCAGATCATCCCTGCTGTCTCCAAGGGAAGAGGGGGAGCGAGCACCACTGAATTACATAGAGCCGTGATCTCCTTCCTGTGTACCCGGCGCTCCGTCACTCACAGCCATGCCTCCTGCCCATGCTCATATGATAGACAGTACAGTGGTCCAATGCGGGGCCAGGAGGCGTGGCTGTGCGCGACGGAGTGCCGGATACACAGGAAGGAGATCACGGCTCTATGTAATTCAGCGGCGCTCGCTCCTCTTCACTCAGACAGCATGGATCGGCATATAACACGCACACGCGATTTTCCCCTGATTTTAAGGGGGGAAAAAGTGTGTGTTATACGCCGATAAATACGGTACCTTATACAGCCCACTTCCTGTTTCTTGTCTGGGGAAAAAAAGCCTAGGCTTATACCATCATGCACAGCTCTCACTTTCTCTCGTTAGTTTGCCAGGAAGGGAGGGGGAGGGGGAAGAGTCATAAGAGGACCAATGAAGGCTGCAGAGTTGGAGGTGTGTCTCTGATTTAAGGAAGTGAACAGGCAGCAGCTTCAGCTGCCCATAGTTAAAATGGTGGCACCCAGACTCAAGAGTAGAGAGATTTGGCTAGTACAGAATCACAGTATATATAAAATATGCAAAGCGGTTGGAGGGAAACTTCAGAATGGCAAAGATGTTTTTATTACAAATTATGTGAGCAGACTGCAGTTCCTCTTTAACTTATCCTTTAATGTGCACAGCTGTCCTTAAAATGCTTTGCCATGGGTATTGCTGCCGACTAGTGATCTATGGTGGATCCCTTAGCAGCAGTTGGCCTATGGTAAGGAGGCGATCTGGTGGCAATATGCCCCGGTCCTGCACACCTATTTGAAGAAATATTTCACACCAAATTCCCTCTTCTCTGTGCAGCAAACACGCCCATTAAATGGAGTAGTGGTGCGATTCCACTCACTTCTACAGGGCAAATTGGCAGATGATATCAGCTAAACAGATACAACGTACATTTTTTTGACACGCCATGAGACCAAGTGCAGGTCTCCTCAACCGCCCGGCTTTATGACACCGTCATGCCCATGTGAAAGTGGCCTTAGATAGACAAACCCGAGGGACGCTTTTGAATTCCTCCACAGAGGAAATATTTTTCTCTCCAGATTGCAGAAAAAGTTCCTCCACACAGGAGATACCTAAACAACCCCTACCGCCTGTAGGATTTTCTGACTATTCATGATGGTTTTATATCCAGCTGGAATGCTCCACACCCCCACCCCCCTTTGCCACTAGCCAGACACCTAAAAAAATAAGAAGACATGTTTTCTCTGGCCTGACCACGTGACTTAACCGCACACGCTGCAGACGTAGCATCACCCCTCCCCGATGAGATCACTGACATCTGGATTACATGGAGGCCGGGATAAAGGGAACCTTTGAAGCAGAACGCATAGAACAGGGAGTGATTGACAGACATAGATTGCCCAAATCTCTGAGGTAAACACTGTGTGAAAATGACAGACTAACAGCGTGAAAGTAATTATTGGGTGCGAAGAAATGAGAAAACAATATACGGAAGTTAAGCTCCACACTGCCTGAGTACACAAGAAGGCACTACCTGAGCCAAGCCATTGTTAGCCAATACCAATTAGAAATATGCTACATGAATGACTTTCCCTGTACCTGCTTCTTATGAATTCGTACAGAGATTAACAAGCCGCAAATATTTTAGGCCTCCTAGAAGTCATAGACATTCCGGTTCCGGTCAGCAAGAATGATACAACTTTAAAGGGGTTGTAAAGGCAGAAGGGTTTATTTTAATACTTTCTATGCATTAAAAGCAGAGTTTCACCCCTAAATGGAACGTCCGCTTTTCGGAATCCTCCCCCCCTCCGGTGTCACATTTGGCACCTTTGGGGGGGGAGCAGATACCTGCCCAATACCGGGCATAGATAGCCGAGCCACCTGGCGCTATCTACGCCACGTCCGGCACCTCCTCCAACCCCCCCGGTGTCTTATGGGAAACACACAGGTCCCAGAAGACAGCAGGGACCAGTGGGATCAAGCACATGCGCAGTAGGGAACCAGGCTACGAAGGCGCAAGGCTTCACATCCCAATTTCCTTACCGAAGATGGCGGCGTCAGCACCCGAGGGACAGATTGGCTTCGGGTGCCGACATCGCGGGTGCCCTGGGCAGGTAAGTGCAGTATTTGTAGCTGACTTTGAAAAAAAAAAAAATGGCGGAACTCCACTTTAAGATAAAAAGCCTCCTGTGTGCAGCAGCCCCCCCTGAGTTCCCTCTCTGTCCGTGAGTGTCTTAGCCCTCCAAGATTCTCCCTCCCGATTGGCTGAGACACAGCAGCGCCATTGGTGGTTGTTGCTGTCAAAGTGGTCTGCTGTGAGGGCACTGAACAAGAGGGAGGGGCCAGGAGCCCCGAAGAGGGACCCAAGGAGAATCCGGACTGCTCTGTGCAAATCCACTTTAACATGTTTCTTTTCCCTTATAAAAAAACAAAAACACACACACACACACACACACACACACACAAAAGACTTTACAATCACTTTAACCACCCCTATGAAACTGATTAGATACTACATGCAAATGTTCCCCGCAGAACTAAACAATAAAAAAAGTCTCAAACAATTAACTTTAATTCTTTTGGTTTATTAAAAAATACTATTGAAGTTTTATTTCATTTTGAGTTGTCCATAGAAAACACACTGATCCTACCAGAAATCTAGTGATAATCTATGATCTTTGCTACACTGATATCAGTTATCTCCTCATTTGGTTATCTTCTGTAACCCCACAACTCCTCCCCTTCCTAGGTTATGGTAATGAAAATGGAAGGGGTTTTGTACTCCTAAAGTGATATTAAAGCTAAAAATGTATTTTACCTGAATGCATTCCGATAAAAAAAAAAAAAAAAAAAAAAAAAAAAGAAGAAGTTTTATATTGCTCTGTCCTCCCCCTTCCCTGTGTGGAGAGGGGGGGGGGGGGAAGAGATCCAGCGCTATGCACGGCTGCATCTCTTCTCCCCTCTTCCTATGGGAACTTGAACAGCAGCAGGAGCCATTGGCTTCTGATGCTGTCTGTCAATCAAAAGCAGTGAGGCAGTTGGGGGGCAGGGCTAAGCCCCACTGTGTGTCCTCATGGCCTGCACAGCCTACTGGACTTTGACTGCCACGCGTTCCACTTGGATGCATCAGTTAGGAATGTGTGCCAAATGCCTGCACCTAAAACACAAAAAAAGTTCAGCAAAAACTACAAACCCTATAAAACTAGCCTGCGTGTGGCCATCTGAATCTAGGCCAAACTATTTTTGGCAACTCTTTTTCTTTACAATAGTAAATAAGAGTGGCCAAAAGTGTCGCCCTCCAGGCCACGTCAATGGATCACAACAAACCTGCCCATGTCTGGAACTTGATAGACACCAACTTCAAGCATGAGAAACTACAAGGAGCAGATGTTTTTACTCAGTAATTCCATTTCACTCAATTGCTTCCAGACGGTTTGTTGGAAAAAAAAAAGTGGTATTTATTTCGGTCACAACGATGGGTAGGGCACAACACCCCCCTCCTCTTCGCTCTGGAATGTGGAGATTGTATCAGTTTGATTTTCCATATAGCCTGTTTTTTGTTACAAGAGACTTATTTGGATTTGAGGGAATAAAATATAAGTCAATGCAAGCCACATTCTTTTCAAATCGGAACTGAAGTCAGATGGCGCATTGCCGGCGGTATAGCCGCGGTGTCCCATTGATTTCAATGGGCGGGAGCGGTAAACATACTGCTCTAAAGATGCGGCTAGCAGTACTTTTTTTTTACTAGAGACACAGCAGCGGCTGTTTAGGGTCGGTTTGCAGGCGCTATTTTTAGCGCAGTAGCGCCTGCAAACCGCTCCAGTGTGAAAGGGGTCTTAGAGAAGCCCGTTCGTATTATCTATGACAGGTCAACTAGATCCTACTACTTAGAATGGTGACCATTATCATCCAATCATGAATGAACCTTTCGCACAATCGGGAAACAGAGACACGCAAACCGATTTCTGAGGCTCAGTTCACATCGGTGCGATGCAGAAACCCTGTGAATCCAGTGCGGGTTCCCGCATCGCACCTGAATCGCCGGCAGTCCACACTGCCCTATGCGAACCGATGCAGGTGTCAATAGAAAAAAATCAATGACACTCCCAGATTGTTTCGCAGTGCGAACTGTCAGTTCAGACACCCATTGCGACCTGATGCCGACAAAAACAAAAAACAAACAAAAATTATATATATATATATACACACACACACACACACACACACACAATAATATATATATATATATATATATATATATATATATATATATATATATATATATATATATATATATATACATACACACACACACATATACATATATATATACACATATATACACACACACACACTTTTTTATTATTAATAATAATAATAAAAATAAAAAAAAACACCCAGGACATTGCACCAGTGTGACCCGACTGGCTCAGAGTTTAACCTAATGCCCCGTACACATGATCGTTTTTTCCGATGGAATTCAAGCTTGGCTTGCATACACACGGTCACACAAAAGTTCTCGAACTTTCGACCCTCAATAACGCGGTGACGTACAACACGACGCCGAGCCGAGAAAATTAAGTTCAATGCCTTCGAGCATGCGTCAGAATTTTGCACGTTGGAATTGCTACAGACGATCGGATTTTGCTGGCGGAAAATTTGAGAACCAGCTCTCAATCTTTTGCTGGCGGGAATTCCGACAGCAAAAGTCCGATGGAGCATACACACGGTCGGAATTTCAGTTCAAAAGCTCACATCGTTTTTTTGCTGTCGGAATTTTCGATCGTGTGTACAGGGCATAAGAATCTGCCTATTCTTAGCCCACCCATACCATGTGTTGCATTAATGATTACATTTTTGTGTGTGTATTGAGGTCTGCTTTTAAATAGGCTGGAGGCACATAAAAAAAAACAGACACACACACACACACACACAAACCATTTCTCCACTCTGTACATTGCTGTGGTTTATATTAAAATTAACCACTGCAACGCACCACACTTATTTGCCTGTGTCATGTCAGCATATTTAAAGGCACTGGAGTGCATTACATGACACACTCTACTTGGGAAATCACACATGCAAAAAATAAACATGCAAACAAAAACAGTCCTCCTACATATAGTGGGACCATTGAGACTGAACATAGACTCGGATAACACATATTAGAGCACCCTCATAACAGAAGATGGATCAGAGGCTGGCTACAGCCCCACATACAGTAAGAACATGGACACCAAACACAGCCACCCTCATAGTAGACATTGGATCAGAGGGTGGCTACACTCCTTCATACAATGGGAACAAGGACGCCAAAATGCAGCCACCTTCATAAACGGACCAGAGCAAATTTATAAAACAGATTTCCAGATGTATTATTACAAGGTAAACAGTAGGAATCAAATGCAGGTAAGCAAGAATACTGTCTCTGTTGTGGGTTTAGTGGCACTTCGACCATCTCCCTGGAGTCAGGGCGGGCCTTAGGTGGCTTCACTCGGCTGTGCCTGTGTGACATCCGGGATCGCACAGACAGGCAGCCCGTGGCCGCAAGAGGAGGGGATGGTAGGTGCAGCGGTGTCACCCTGCACCCCCTCCGCACACCCCCTCTCCCTCGCCACTGTAGCTAGCTCACTTATCCCTGCGCCGGTGTGCCGCTGCCTAAACCCATGGCACTGCCACTGCGAGTGTAATACAATCGCGGAGGGGGGTGCCGGTCTGACACCCCCCCAGTGTGTGGTACCCGGGGGCGTCCCGCCCCCTCGCCCCCCCCCTTAGTACGCCTCTGGATGGCCACACGGCGCCCCTGTTGCCCATTGCGGCCGCACACCCCAAAGGCCGGTCCTGCCCGGAGTAAGCTAAATTAAATTGGGTACCATTCAACAGAGCATGACCCAAATGCAAGTGGGAACACAACAACCCCCATAATAGAAGCTGGATCAGAGGGTGGCTACATTACTGCATGCAGTGGGACCATGCGGACAGAATGCAGCCACCCACATAATAGAAGTTGGATCAGAGGGTGGCTACATTCCCACATACAGTAAGAACATGGAGACAAACCAAAGCCACCCACATAGGAGTTTGATCAGAGGGGGGCTACAGTCCTTCATACAATGGGAACATGAAGACCAAAATGCTGTCACCTTCATAACAGAAGTTGGATTAGAAGGTAGTTACACTCCCACATGCACTGGGACCATGGAGACCGAACACAGCCACCCTAGTAGTAGCAATTGGATCATGGAGACCAAAACACAGTCACCTTTTTGATGGAAGTTGGATCAGAGGAATAAAAAAAAAAAAAATTTTGGATGCACTATTACTAGGTACAGTAAAACCTTGGTTTGAGAGTAACTTGGTTTGAGAGCGTTTTGCAAGACAAGCAAAATGTTTTAATACATTTTGCCTTGATATACAAGCGACGTCTTGATATAAGAGTAGCGTAATGTCACAACTGCGTATAAAAGAGAAGAGAGGGGCCTCTAAGTGTAGCAATATGGTTACATTTAATGAAGGTACAACATTTAGAAACGTATTGCTACACTTGGAGGTGCCTCTCTTCTCTTTTATACACTGTAAAAAAAAAAAAAAAATAAAAAAAAAATTATATATATATATATACACACACACACACACATATACACACACACACTTTGATATACAAGTGCTTTGGATTACAAGCATGTTTCTGGAACAAATTATGCTTGCAAACCAAGGTTTTACTGTAAAGCAGAAGACATCAGATGCAGGTATGGGATAAAACTGACCCCCCCCCCGCCCCCCCATTTTGGGTTTAGTGACACTTTGACCCTCTCCCCTCTGTAAGCTAAACTACCGGCCACCATTAAACAGAGCAGGATCCAAATGCAAGCAATGCTACAAAACAGATGCAAGCAATCAGTAACACTGCCTGCACACATCCCGCCCAACAGCTTAGCACCAGATGTGTAAGTTGGAGCGGAGACAGAGGGAACTCAGAGCTGCCGACAGGTAAATATAATAAGAGTTACAGGCAGCTGTGATTACAGAGGAAGTCGTGGGAGTTGAAAATAGATGAATATCAAAAGAACATTAAGATAAATCTGATCCTTGAAAAATACTGTATGGGCACGGTATTTCAGTGGTTAGCACTTCTGCCTTAAAGCACTGAGGTCCTCAGTTAAAATTCCAAAATAATATCTGAACATAGTTTGCATGTTCTCCCTGTGCCTGGGTGGGTTTCCTCCGGGTACTCTGGTTTCCTCCCACACTCGAAAAGACATGCTAGTGGGTTAACTGTCTCCTGTCTCAATAGTCCCTAGTATGTGAATGTATGAATGGGAAGTAGAAGCTCCAACTACCATCCTTCTAAGCAAAACGGGAGCTACCGCACCATTTACCAAAACCTCAGTTCAGCCTGTATACTCCATGTAGCCATTTCAGGCCTCTCAGCCCTCATCTCAGCTACGTATGGAGCCCATTACTTCTATGGAATGGGGTTTGCGAAACAGGACAATACAACCAACAAATGTTACAGCAAGGAACAGATACTGTGCAGTAATGTTGACGGGCAGTACACCTAGAGGTATCCCTGGCATATAAAAGGAGTCCACTTAAAGCCCAACTGGAAATTACATGAAAATGACCCTCTTAGTGGCACCCCCCACACTACAAGACAGAAGGAGGAGGAATCGCATCATTGACAGGAAGGGGTTAACGGGTGCAGCAGCAGGGTGGGGGACTATAGCAACCAATCCCCTGCAAGAGCTTCATCTCCTACCACAGGGGGGGGGGGGTCTGTTCTAGTAAATACCCCCCACCACACTGATCACCCCTCCTGCCCACCGGTGTGCCCTTCCAGCAGTGCTGACGTCTGCTTCTCGTCTCCTTCCTACTGGCTGCTGCAGGGTATGGGCGATCACTATAGGATGGCGAGCGAGTCAAGTAGGCTGTATGAAGCCCTGTGATTTCTAATAGCAGCCCTGGCCACAGCTGTAAGCTGCCACCCTGTGACTCCTAAGCCACGTACTAATTCCCAGGCAGTGAAGCTGAGCCTATTCAGTTACACTATGAGTGACACCATTGTCCTGAACCACGTTGGCATCCCAAGAGTCAGAACAGGGCAGCTTTCCGCTGAGAATTCTCATACAGGTATGACGCTTTATGACAGATTGCTTTAACCAGGCTTACATATCTCAGCCCTATCATATCCCCTTCCATATCGGTAACGTTGAAGCAAGGATCATATTGCTCCAGGGATTATCTCAATGGAGAGTAGAGTACATACTGGACAACGTGCTCCACTAATGTATTGTATGCAAGGCTTCCAATCACACTGTATATGTCAGTAGTGCTCGGGAGATTCTCTATATACAGAAAATGCTCCATCCGTATTACTCAACCTTGTTTGCATCATTCGCCTATGTTGTACAGTGCCATGGGGATGACAGTTATAAGGAATAAAATAAATAAGTGCATATAATTACTGTCCAATCAGCCTTTAGGGTGTATGAAAAATGACAATACATACTTCTGTGTAATGATGTACAAGAGCAATAAAGTTACAGATGTGTTCAATATAACATACAGAAGGCTGAAGATCTTCCCCAAGCTATGTGGAAGCCTCGAAAAAAAAAAAAGGGGGGGGGGATGGGGGCGATTGTACACAGCGACACATGTAAACAAAATTCCCTCTTTATTACTTCGTTGTCTAATAGGACTGTTCAATGTTATATGGATCTATATGTAGCATTTCAACATAAAAACATACACAGTACCAATACATTGATTGCTTCCAGGTCTGACCGCAAGCGTTAACAGAAAAAAAATAATAAAAAAATCTGCTTCTATAGGACATGGGCTTATCCGCACATGAAGTTTGGCTTATTTCAGCAAGTCTTCCCAGGAGTCTAGACAGTGAGCACTCCGGGGCAGGACCCTGCAACCCACATTCATGTGTCTGAATTCTTTGGGTTTTCTATAATAAAAAAAAAACGGACGGGTTAAATAGATTCCACTGAGATTTATGTCAGTCTCCAGGAAATAAATTCCACAACTGCCCTGCAGTCCTGGGTGACATTTATTAAAAACAAAAGCTACAAAAACCTCTATAGTCCTCGGCAAAATAAGAAGTACGGGAATCGGCACACATATATCAAAGCGAAGTCGAAGATTAGAAAAACAGAAAACAAAGAAAAAGTAAAAAAAAAAAAAAAAAAAAAGAAGGAAGGAAGAAAGAAGGGAAAGAAGAAAGAGCCAAAAAAAAAATTAAATAAAAACCACACACACGGAAGAAAAGTAAAAAAAAACTAAATAAAAAGGATTCAAAAAAACAAAACAAGTATTTTATTTATTTACTACAGGTACGTGTAATGCTCTATCAATTTATGCAGCACTTTATATAAACACACACTCTCCAATAAAAAAAATATATATTTATATATATATATATATATTTATATATATATAAATATATATATATATATTATATATATATATATATATATATATATTTTTTGTTTGTTTTTGTTTTTTTTGTGAAGGTATTTCTGTTCTGGCTTTTTAATGCTAGCATTTTATTTTTTCACATTGGTCCCTGTCCTCAAGGACTTTACAATTTAAGGTCCCCACCTCACATTCATACATACACATACTAGGGCTAATTTTGACAGGAGTCAAGTAACCCACCAATATGTCAGTGGAGTGTGGGAGGAAATCAGAGTACCCAGAGAAAACCAACACAGGCACAGGGAGAATATGCAAACCCCAGGCAGGTAGTGTCACGGATGGGATTCGAAGCAAGGACTTTAGTGCTGCCAGGCGGAAGCACTAATCCCTTAGCCACTGTGTTGCCCCCAAAACAAAAAATAAATAAAAAGTAAATAACTTATTTTTTCTTTTAACCTTGTTTTAATAAAAAGTAAATGTAAATAAGAACAAGAAAGAGAGAAAAAAAAAAAAAAAAGGGGAAATGGAAAATAAAATGAAAAAAGGGAAAAAAATAAAAAGAAGGGGAAGGAGTAAAAAAACATAACAGCAAAACAAAAAAATAAAAATAAATAAATATATAAAATAAATACTAGCATTAAAAAGCCAGACCAGAAATACCTTCAACTTTTTTTTTTTTTGTGTGTGAACGTCTGAAAACAAGTTTCCAGCCTGCCCAGGGCTGGTGGCTCTGTCAACAAAAGGGGGGGTATTTGTAGTGGATGGGGCTTAGCAGGAAGTGGGGGAGGGGAACACAATATCATAAACACAGCTGAGGCTCTGGGAGTCTCATTTTTTTAAGCCATCAATAAGTGAATTTCTAGCGGCAATGAAAATAGTTCTTTCCACACACACCACATAAAAAGTGTGTTTACAAGTTTCCATCATCGGGACTATGAAACAAATCCACTAACCAAGGCTAACCATCTCCATCCCCTGTACTCATGTGACCCCTGCATTCCCTGACATCAGGGGGCCCCATAGGGACCCCGGGGCTCTTCCAAAAGGTCTTCAATAATCTCAACTGGCATAAACCCAAAAATGATTTTGAATGGATGAGTAGTTGATGTGCAGTGAGCCCCAGACCTGGCTATACATCACATACAGAGTTCAGACACAAAATCCACTACTCTGTCACCAAAAACACCACACAATACGCCACACGATCCTCAACGTCATGGCTGCCGAGTCAACTGAAGTACAACCTCGAATTAGATAAGATTAGAGCTAATAAGTCATTAAATATTCCCCATTGGTGTGTGTTGGGTATTGCGGAGTAGAATAAGTGAAATTACTGCTATTGTGGGGTGGAGAGGAGAAGAAGAAGAGGTCTCCTATAGGGTGGAGAAGAGAGGTCTCCTATAGGGTGGAGAGGAGAGGTCTCCTATAGGGTGGAGAGGAGAGGTCTCCTATAGGGTGGAGAGGAGAGGTCTCCTATAGGGTGGAGAGGAGAGGTCTCCTATAGGGTGGAGAGGAGAGGTCTCCTATAGGGTGGAGAGGAGAGGTCTCCTATAGGGTGGAGAGGAGAGGTCTCCTATAGGGTGGAGAGGAGAGGAGAGGTCTCCTATAGGGTGGAGAGGAGAGGTCTCCTATAGGGTGGAGAGGAGAGGTCTCCTATAGGGTCGAGAGGAGAGGTCTCCTATAGGGTCGAGAGGAGAGGTCTCCTATAGGGTCGAGAGGAGAGGTCTCCTATAGGGTGGAGAAGAGAGGTCTCCTATAGGGTGGAGAAGAGAGGACTCCTATAGGGTGGAGAAGAGAGGACCCCCATGGTGGAGTGGAGAGGAGAGGTCTCCCGTGGTGGAGTGGAGAGGAGAGGAGAGGTCTCCCGTGGTGGAGTGGAGAGGAGAGGTCTCCCGTGGTGGAGTGGAGAGGAGAGGAGAGGTCTCCCGTGGTGGAGTGGAGAGGAGAGGTCTCCCGTGGTGGAGTGGAGAGGAGAGGTCTCCCGTGGTGGAGTGGAGAGGAGAGGTCTCCCGTGGTGGAGTGGAGAGGAGAGGTCTCCCGTGGTGGAGTGGAGAAGAGACGTCTCCCGTGGTGGAGTGGAGAAGAGACGTCTCCCGTGGTGGAGTGGAGAAGAGAGGTCTCCCGTGGTGGAGTGGAGTGGAGAGGTCTCCCGTGGTGGAGTGGAGAGGTCTCCCGTGGTGGAGTGGAGAGGTCTCCCGTGGTGGAGGGGAGAGGTCTCCCGTGGTGGAGTGGAGAGGTCTCCCGTGGTGGAGTGGAGAGGTCTCCCGTGGTGGAGTGGAGAGGTCTCCCGTGGTGGAGAGGAGAGGTCTCCCATGGTGGAGAGGAGAGGTCTCCCATGGTGGAGTGGAGAGGAGAGGTCTCCCATGGTGGAGTGGAGAGGAGAGGTCTCCCATGGTGGAGAGGAGAAGAGACGTCTCCCATGGTGGAGTGGAGAGGAGACGTCTCCCATGGTGGAGTGGAGAGGAGACGTCTCCCATGGTGGAGTGGAGAGGAGACGTCTCCCATGGTGGAGTGGAGAGGAGACGTCTCCCATGGTGGAGTGGAGAGGAGACGTCTCCCATGGTGGAGTGGAGAGGAGACGTCTCCCATGGTGGAGTGGAGAGGAGAGGTCTCCCATGGTGGAGTGGAGAGGAGAGGTCTCCCATGGTGGAGAGGAGAGGAGAGGTCTCCCATGGTGGAGAGGAGAGGAGAGGTCTCCCATGGTGGAGAGGAGAGGAGAGGTCTCCCATGGTGGAGAGGAGAGGAGAGGTCTCCCATGGTGGAGAGGAGAGGAGAAGAGACGTCTCCCATGGTGGAGTGGAGAGGAGAAGAGACGTCTCCCATGGTGGAGTGACCTCCCGGGAGCCCACATCTGATCTGCACATTTACACAAAATCCACCATTCTCATGACATTTTATGGTGGAAGTTTTCTGACACATCGTCATAAGTAACTGGGAGAGGTACAGCCAGGACGGTTGCTATGGGCAACAGCTACACAAAACCCAAGGTCCAGTAGCACCAGCTGCTGTGCCATGCAGATGGCTGTATCAGATCAAGTTGGTGCAACTGCTTCACTTTCCCTATTAGCACAATGCAGAAGGAAGGATCAGATGTCAATATAGGAATGAAGTCATGATGGTTGTCATGGGCAACAGCTGCACCCCCAACCAGCTCTAGTACCATGCAGAAGAGGTTATATGATCAAGTAATGCTGGTTGCTGAGGGCAACAGATGTCCTTCGCCCCCTTGGCACTGGCTTGTTTACCATGCAGAAGGCTGTATCAGATAAAATCAGGTTGGTTGCTATGGGCAACAACTGTGTCCCCCCCAATCGGCACCAGAACAATGCAGAATGGGGTAAGATATATCAATAAGGGGGGGGGGGGGGACGAATACCAGGGTGGTTGCTAGGGGCAACAACTACAATTTCACCCCCTTAATCATCTCTAGTAACAAGCAGAAGGGGATATCAGATGACACCAGACTGGTTGCTATTGGCAACAGCTGCACTCCCCCCACTACAATGCAGAACCGGGCTAGTAGTTATAGGCAACAGCAGCACTGCCCCCCTCAGTACAATCCAGGAGGGGGCATTAGATGCAGGTAAGGTGGTTGCTATAGACAACCCCCCCGGTGTGTGTGGAGTCCCGGTACTCACCGTCTCCCCGGACACAAGGGCCAGCCAGCCGAAGCCCAGCACGATCCAAATATTCCTCATTGTCAGAGACGGCGCGCTGCAAACTTCTCCAGCCGGATCACTTGTTGCTATAGAATTCCCAACACAGAGCCGAGCACTGCCGGTCCCCGGGCCACTCCGACCCGCTCCCGTACGAGGTCTGTGCTGCCGGAATCACGTGATCACCGGAGGAAGCGGCGGAGGTCGGCCGATCAGTCCCGTGTAGTGTGATCGCCGCTCACTGACTGCACCGCTCTGATCGCTTCACTGTGTGTGTGAGAGAAAGACCGTCCTCCCTCCGCATCACCGAACTCCGCTGTGTGGACTAGTGCGACTCCTACCGTACTACACCCGGGAGGAACACAGAGAGAGAGGGGGCAGGAAGTGTCTAAACCCGACTACTCCATCCCTCCTCCTCCTTATCATATTTACTACTCGTCTACCCGAGACAACCAACCCCCCACCTACCTACCCACCTTTTACATACTCATACAATACAAACTACCCCCATCTTCTACTACTACTACCCCCCTCTCCTACCACAGCTACCCCCTCTCCTACCACAACTACCCCCCATCTCCTACCACTACTACCCCTCTCCTACCACAGCTACCCCCTCTCCTACCACAACTACCCCTCTCTCCTACCACAGCTACCCCCTCTCCTACCACAGCTACCCCCTCTCCTACCACAGCTACCCCCTCTCCTACCACAGCTACCCCCTCTCCTACCACAGCTACCCCCTCTCCTACCACAACTACCCCCCTCTCCTACCACAACTACCCCCCTCTCCTACCACAACTACCCCCCTCTCCTACCACAGCTACCCCCCTCTCCTACCACAGCTACCCCCTCTCCTACCACAGCTACCACAACTACCCCCCTCTCCTACCACAGCTACCCCCTCTCCTACCACAACTACCCCCCTCTCCTACCACAGCTACCCCCTCTCCTACCACAGCTACCCCCTCTCCTACCACAGCTACCCCCTCTCCTACCACAGCTACCCCCTCTCCTACCACAGCTACCCCCTCTCCTACCACAGCTACCCCCTCTCCTACCACAACTACCCCCCTCTCCTACCACAACTACCCCCCTCTCCTACCACAGCTACCCCCCTCTCCTACCACAGCTACCCCCTCTCCTACCACAGCTACCACAACTACCCCCCTCTCCTACCACAGCTACCCCCCCTCCTACCACAACTACCCCCCTCTCCTACCACAGCTACCCCCTCTCCTACCACAACTACCCCCCTCTCCTACCACAGCTACCCCCTCTCCTACCACAGCTACCCCCTCTCCTACCACAGCTACCCCCTCTCCTACCACAACTACCCCCCTCTCCTACCACAACTACCCCCCTCTCCTACCACAGCTACCCCCTCTCCTACCACAGCTACCCCCTCTCCTACCACAGCTACCCCCTCTCCTACCACAACTACCCCCCTCTCCTACCACAGCTACCCCCTCTCCTACCACAACTACCCCCCTCTCCTACCACAACTACCCCCCTCTCCTACCACAGCTACCCCCTCTCCTACCACAACTACCCCCCTCTCCTACCACAGCTACCCCCTCTCCTACCACAGCTACCCCCTCTCCTACCACAGCTACCCCCTCTCCTACCACAACTACCCCCCTCTCCTACCACAGCTACCCCCCTCTCCTACCACAGCTACCCCCCTCTCCTACCACAGCTACCCCCTCTCCTACCACAGCTACCCCCTCTCCTACCACAGCTACCACAACTACCCCCCTCTCCTACCACAGCTACCCCCTCTCCTACCACAGCTACCCCCTCTCCTACCACAGCTACCCCCTCTCCTACCACAGCTACCCCCGCTCCTACCACAACTACCCCTCTCCTATCACAACTACCCCTCTCCTACTACAACTACCCCTCTCCTACTACAACTACCCCTCTCCTACTACAACTACCCCTCTCCTACTACAACTACCCCTCTCCTACTACAACTACCCCCATGCTACCACAACTACCCCCCTCTCCTACCACTACTACCCCCCTCTCCTACCACTACTACCTCCATCCTATCACAACTACCCCTCTCCTACCACAATTACCCCTCTCCTACTACAACTACCCCTCCCCTACTACAACTACCCCCATCCTACCACAACTACCCCCATCCTACCACAATCCCACCTTCCTACCGCAACTCCCCACTTCCTACCACAACTACCCCCATCCTACTACAACTACCCCTCCTACTGCAACTACCCCCATCCTACCGCAACTACCCCCATCCTACCGCAACTACCCCATCCTACCGCAACTACCCCCATCCTACCGCAACTACCCCCATCCTACCACAACTACCCCTATCCTATCGCAACTACCCCCATCCTACCGCAATCCCACCTTCCTACCGCAACTCCCCACTTCCTACCACAACTACCCCTCTTTTACTACAACTACCCCTCTTTTACTACAACTACCCCTCTCCTACTAAAACGACCCCCTCTCCTACTAAAACGACCCCCTCTCCTACTAAAACGACCCGATCTACTAAAACGACCCCCTCTCCTACCACAATGACCCCCTCTCCTACTACAACTACCCCCTCTCCTACTACAACTACCCCCTCTCCTACCACAGCTACCACAACTACCCCCCTCTCCTACCACAGCTACCCCCTCTCCTACCACAGCTACCCCCTCTCCTACCACGGCTACCCCCTCTCCTACCACAGCTACCCCCGCTCCTACCACAACTACCCCTCTCCTATCACAACTACCCCTCTCCTACTACAACTACCCCTCTCCTACTACAACTACCCCTCTCCTACTACAACTACCCCTCTCCTACTACAACTACCCCTCTCCTACTACAACTACCCCTCTCCTACTACAACTACCCCCTCTCCTACTACAACTACCCCCATGCTACCACAACTACCCCCCTCTCCTACCACTACTACCCCCCTCTCCTACCACTACTACCTCCATCCTATCACAACTACCCCTCTCCTACCACAATTACCCCTCTCCTACTACAACTACCCCTCCCCTACTACAACTACCCCCATCCTACCACAACTACCCCCATCCTACCACAATCCCACCTTCCTACCGCAACTCCCCACTTCCTACCACAACTACCCCCATCCTACTACAACTACCCCTCCTACTGCAACTACCCCCATCCTACCGCAACTACCCCCATCCTACCGCAACTACCCCCATCCTACCGCAACTACCCCCATCCTACCACAACTACCCCTATCCTATCGCAACTACCCCCATCCTACCGCAATCCCACCTTCCTACCGCAACTCCCCACTTCCTACCACAACTACCCCTCTTTTACTACAACTACCCCTCTTTTACTACAACTACCCCTCTCCTACTAAAACGACCCCCTCTCCTACTAAAACGACCCCCTCTCCTACTAAAACGACCCCCTCTCCTACTAAAACGACCCGATCTACTAAAACGACCCCCTCTCCTACCACAATGACCCCCTCTCCTACTACAACTACCCCCTCTCCTACTACAACTACCCCCTCTCCTACCACAGCTACCACAACTACCCCCCTCTCCTACCACAGCTACCCCCTCTCCTACCACAGCTACCCCCTCTCCTACCACAGCTACCCCCTCTCCTACCACAGCTACCCCCGCTCCTACCACAACTACCCCTCTCCTACTACAACTACCCCTCTCCTACTACAACTACCCCTCTCCTACTACAACTACCCCTCTCCTACTACAACTACCCCTCTCCTACTACAACTACCCCTCTCCTACTACAACTACCCCTCTCCTACTACAACTACCCCCATGCTACCACAACTACCCCCCTCTCCTACCACTACTACCCCCCTCTCCTACCACTACTACCTCCATCCTATCACAACTACCCCTCTCCTACCACAATTACCCCTCTCCTACTACAACTACCCCTCCCCTACTACAACTACCCCCATCCTACCACAACTACCCCCATCCTACCACAATCCCACCTTCCTACCGCAACTCCCCACTTCCTACCACAACTACCCCCCTCCTACTACAACTACCCCTCCTACTGCAACTACCCCCATCCTACCGCAACTACCCCCATCCTACCGCAACTACCCCCATCCTACCGCAACTACCCCCATCCTACCGCAACTACCCCCATCCTACCGCAACTACCCCCATCCTACCACAACTACCCCTATCCTATCGCAACTACCCCCATCCTACCGCAATCCCACCTTCCTACCGCAACTCCCCACTTCCTACCGCAACTACCCCTCTTTTACTACAACTACCCCTCTTTTACTACAACTACCCCTCTCCTACTAAAACGACCCCCTCTCCTACTAAAACGACCCCCTCTCCTACTAAAACGACCCGATCTACTAAAACGACCCCCTCTCCTACCACAATGACCCCCTCTCCTACTACAACTACCCCCTCTCCTACTACAACTACCCCCTCTCCTACTACAACTACCCCCTCTCCTACTACAACTACCCCCTCTGCTACCACAACTACCCCCTCTGCTACCACAACTACCCCTCTCCAAACACAACTGCCCCTCTAAAAAAAAACTGCCCCTCTCCAAACACAACTACCCCTCTCCAAACACAACTGCCCTCCTACCACAAGTGCCCTTTCCCTACCACAACTACCCCCTCTCCTACCACAACTACCCCTTTCCTATCTCAACTACCCTTTTCCTATCTCAACTACCCCTGTTCTACCACAACTACCCTTCTCTTAGTAAGCCAGGATACCGCACATACTACCCCTGTCCTACCACAACTACCCTTCTACCAGATACCACAAACTACCCCTGTCCTACTAGTATACACCACAAACAGGATGCAAAGCACCACAGCTACCCGTGTCCCTCCAGAAACTACCCCTGTAATACTACAAACTGCAACTACCCCTCACCGACAGATTACAACACACAACCACTACCCCTGTCCAACAGAATACAGGACACCACAACTACCCCTGTCCAACAGAATACAATACACCACAACTACACCTGTCCAACAGAATACAAAGCACCACAACTACCAATGTCCTACCAGAAACTACCCCTGTTCTACCAGGATACTACAAACTGCAACTACCCCTGTCCAACAGTATACAATGCATCACAACTACCCCTGTCCAACAGTATACAATGCATCACAACTACCCCTGTCCAACAGTATACAATGCATCACAACTACCCCTGTCCTTCCATAAACGATCTCTGTCCTACCAGGATACTACAAAAACTGCAACTACCTTTGTCCGACAGGATACAATGCAACACTATCCCAGTTCTATCAGAAACTACCCTGTCCTACCAGGATACAACACACCACAACAACCCCTGTCCTACCAGGATACAACACACCACAACAACCCCTGTCCTACCAGGATACAACACACCACAACAACCCCTGTCCTACCAGGATACAACACACCACAACAACCCCTGTCCTACCAGGATACAACACACCACAACAACCCCTGTCCTACCAGGATAAAACAACAACCCCCTGTCCTACCAATATACCATACATTGCAAAAAAAAAAACTTACCAGAAACTGCTTCTTCCAACTAAGATACCACACCCTGCAACTACTCCTGTTCTACCAGGTCCCAGGATACCATACACCATAACTACCCCTGTCCTACCAGGTCCCAGGATACCATACACCATAACTACCCCTGTTCTACCAGGTCCCAGGATACCATACACCATAACTACCCCTGTCCTACCAGGTCCCAGGATACCATACACCATAACTACCCCTGTTCTACCAGGTCCCAGGATACCATACACCATAACTACCCCTGTCCTACCAGACACTACTCCTGTCCTACCACAAACTACCCATGTCCTAGCACGATATCATAATATGTATAATAAATATCACACACTGCATCTACCCCTGTTCTACCAGGGTGCAACACCGTACAGCTACCCCTGTCCTCCATCACACTACCCCTGACCTACCAGAAAACCAAAAAGCACAACCTACCCTTGTCCTACCAGTATACAACGCACCACAACTACCCCGTCCTATCAGAAACTACTCCTGTCCTACTACAAACTACCCCGTCCTACCAGAATTCTGCACACCACAATTACCTGTCTTACCCGTATAGAACACACTACAATAACCCTTGTCCTACCACTATACCACATACTGTACAAATCCCCTGTCCTACTAGAAACTACCCTTCCCTACTAGGATACCACATTCCGCAAATACCTCTGTCCTACCAGGATATAGCACACCCCAACTACCCAGGGCCGATCCGCCCTATAGGCTCACTATGCAAGGCGCTTAGGGCCCCGCAAAGCTGCGGAGGGCCCCCCAAATTAATAGAGGCCCCCGCCTCTAGTAATTTGAGAAGTCATTTCTGGCCCCTCACCCCGCTTCTCAACTCACTGGCTGCATGGGAGAAGAGGTAAGAAGTCAGCACCCCCCGCTTCTCACTTAGTATTTACGATAGCAGAACACCCCCTCCCCCCGCTTCTCAACTTTAATCTTTAATGTGACATGTCACTGTCGGCAGCCCTGCCACCCCCCCCCCCCCCCCCCACACCGCTTCTCAACTTTAATGTGACATGTCCAGGGCCATATTAAGAACATCATGGGCCTGGTGCTGAGGATTTTGGTTGGGCCTCTTATAAATAATAAATAAATGCGCGGGAATGACATGAACGCAGCCCGGCCAAGGCAAGTGACCAAAGGCACAGAACCCAGAAGGAAGACCGGGTGAAGATGGAAGTGCCCGGGCCCCGCCTGATTCATCACAGCGCAGCACTGGAGGGCTCAGTCTGAAAATTTAAAGGGTCACTAAAGGATTTGCTGAAATGACTGTTTACAGGGTATAGAGACATAATAGTTAACTGATTCCTTTTAAAAATGATTAAAAATAGATAAAAAACAATCATATAATGTACCTTTAGTTTAGTTTCGTTGTTGCTGTTGTTTCCTGGTTCTCTGATGTACAGAGACAAAGAGCCAATAGAGGGCAGTGATGCTTTGGAAAACGAAACTGGATTGGTGCTGAGACACAGTGGGGTAGATTCAGAGAGCAATTACGCCGGCGTATCCATAGATACGCCGCGTAATTGCTAAGTAGCGTCGACGTATCTACTTTCTGTATTCAGAAAGCTAGATACGCCGACTTTAGCCTAAGATACGACTGACATAAGTCTCTTACGCCGTCGTATCTTTGGGTGCATTCTGATGCTGGCCGCTAGGTGGCGCTCCCATAGATGTCAGCGTAGAGTATGCAAATTACATACTTCCGCCGATTCACGAACGTACGTGCGCCCGGCGGTATTTTTTTTACGTCGTTTGCGTACGTCGTTTTAGTTGTAAGGATGCTCCTGCTATTAGGAGGCACAGCCAATGTTAAGTATGGATGTCGTTCCCGCGTCACGATTTTAAAATTTTACGTAGTTTGGGTAAGTCGTCCGTGAATGGCGCTGGACGCCATTTACGTTCACGTCGATACCAATGACATCCTTGCGATGTCAATTACCGCAATGCACGTTGGGAAATTTTAGGGACGGCACATGCGGCGCGGGAACGCGCCTAATTTAAATGATCCACGCCCCCTACGGCATCATTTGAATTACGCGCGCTTACTCCGGCCCCTTTTTCTGCTACGCCGCCGCAACTTTACAGGCAAGTGCTTTGTGAATCAAGCACTTGCCCGTAAAACTTGCGGAGGCGTAACGTAAATGTCATTCGTTACGCCGCTGCAGTTTTACGCGCCCCTACCTGAATCCACCCCAGTAATCAATTACCGAATGCACGTTGGGAAATTTTAGGGACGGCGCATGCGCAGTACGTTCGGCGCGGGAACGCGCCTAATTTAAATGATCCACGCCCCCTACGGCATCATTTGAATTACGCGCGCTTACTCCGGCCCCTTTTTCTGCTACGCCGCCGCAACTTTACAGGCGAGTGCTTTGTGAATCAAGCACTTGCCCGTAAAACTTGCGGAGGCGTAACGTAAATGTCATTCGTTACGCCGCCGCAGTTTTACGCGCCCCTACCTGAATACACCCCAGTAATCACACCTCCTTGATTAGTCACCACAGTGAGAAATCTCCCAGTACTGTGGTGATCAGGAAACAGACAACCAGGAAGTGTGCAGAACAGAGAGGAATTACAGCTACATCAAAGCAAAAACGAACAATGAGGACATGAAACCAGGACTGCAGTAAGGTAAAGGAAGCTATTTAGCTAAAAAAAATTGTTTTCCTTTAGTGACCCTTTAAGTGTACCCTAATGTGCTAATATGCTGTGCATACTTGTACATTGTGGCATTACCTACCCCAGGGCCTCTAAAAAGTAGTAATGTCAGGAAAGTTTACTACCGCTTTAATATCACAGGATCCCAGGAGCCTCTCATGGGGCCCCCTACTGACCCAGTGGCCCTTGGGCAGTGCCTAAGTGCACAGTCGCCAACATTTAAAAAATATTTTCAGGGACACTTTTTTATACAAGTGCTATATTTAGAGTAGCTGAGATCCCCGATGTTCCTCTATACATCATAGTAGTAATCACAAAATTAAATGAGTACTAATAATGGGGCAGAACAAATATGAGAACTGAGATTTCCTTTAGTTGAACTAACAAAAGTGTGTCCATTCTAGAGCTGGTAACATTGAGGGTATTCAGTATCATTTTAAAGAACTGTTTTTGTGGGTAAGCGACATAGGGGAGGAGTATGGACGGTATATAAGTGGGAAGTATGTGCAGGTGAGGGAGAGGAATGTGGAGGGTCTAACAGTGAGCACTATGTACAGGAGAGGAGTGCAAAGGGTACGGCAAAAGGCACTATCAGGGCCGGACTTACCATTGGGCTTGACTGGGCTAAAGCCTATGGACCCCGCCCAATAGGGGGCCCCGGATGGCAACCCCCTTTATAAAAGAAAATGTTTTTTTATATATTTTTTTATATTAAAGGGCTCAGAGGTCCCCAGGGCCCCATGTGGCAACCCCCCCTTTTTTTATTTATAAATGTTTATTTTTTTATTTTTGTTTATATTTTTTTTTATTTTTTATAAAAAGGCCCAGAGGTCCCCAGGGCCCCGGATGGCAACCTCCCTTTTTTTATGTATTTTTTATAAATGTTTATTTTTTTTTATTAAAGGGCCCAGAGGTTTCTTTTTTCTTTTTATTAAAGGCCCAGAGGTCCCCGGATGACTACCCCCCTTTTTTTATATATATATTTTTATTTCTTCTTTTTTTTGTAAAGGCCCCATCCTGCTTCTCAATTTGCGGCAGCCCCCCCGCTTCTCAATTTCAGGCGGCAGCACCCCCCCACCCCGGTTCTCTGCTCCAGGGGGCCCATGCCTTAAGCTGTGTAAGGGGCCCCAAAATTCCTGATGATGGCCCTGCGCATACCTCCCAACACGCACGGATTCTGCGGGACTTTCCCGCACAGACAGCTTCTTCCGGCAGTCCCGCGAAAGGGTTAATTTTCCCGCACTGCAAGAGGAGGCAGCACGGAAGCAGGAGGAACCGGAGCGGTGTGTGGAGGACTGTGGCTGCTGAAGGGAAGAAAGCCGAGAGCCGAGCTAATGACAGTCTGTGGCCCCGGCTGTCGGCACAGGTGAGAGGCACTCCCTCCACGCTCAACAACTGCAAACTCCCCCCCCCCAGGAGGAACCGGAGCGGTGTGTGGATGTCTGCTGAAGGGAAGAGAGCCGACACATTCCGTGCACAGGTGAGAGGCACCCCCCGCTCAACAACTTTAATGCGCCCCCCCGCTCAACAACTTCAATTCCCCCCCCCTCCGCTCAACAACTATGATCCCCCCTCGCTCAACATCTTGGATCCCCTCCAATTCTCAGCTCCAGGGGGCCCCTTCAACACTCAAGCCCAGGAGCCCCCACCACCCTAAGTCCTGCCCTGGGCACTATGTACAGGAGAGGAGTGTGAAGGGTATGACAGTGGGCAGTATGTACAAGAGAGAAGTGTATGACAGCAGGCACTATGTACAGGAGAGGAGTGTGAAGGATTTGACAATGGGCAGTATGTACAGGAAGAGTGTGGGGGTATGACAGAGGGTAGTAAGTACCAGAGAGAAGTGTAGAGGGTATGATGGGGCAGTATGTACAGGAGAGAAGTGTGGAGGGTATGACAGTGGGCAGTATGTACAGGAGAGGAATGTGGACGGTATGATAGTGGGCACTATGTATAGGAGAGGAGTGTGGAGGGTATGGCAGTGAACGCTATGTATAGGAGAGGAGTGTGGAGGGTATGACAGTGGGCACTATGTATAGGAGAGGAGTGTGGAGGTTATGACAGCGGGCACTATGTACAGGAGAGGAGTGTGAAGGGTATGACAGTGGGCACTATGTACAGGAGAGGAGTGTGTAGAGTATGACAGTGGGCACTATGTACAGGAGAGAAGTGTGGAGAGTATGACAGTGGGCACTATGTACAGGAGAGGAGTGTGTAGGGTATGACAGTGGGCACTATGTATAGGAGAGAAGTGTGGAGAGTATGACAGTGGGCACTATGTATAGGAGAGGAGTGTGGAGGGTATGACAGTGGGCGCTATGTACAGGAGAGAAGTGTATGACAGCAGGCACTATGTACAGGAGAGGAGTGTGAAGGGTATGACAGTGGGCGCTCTGTATAGGAGAGGAGTGTGGAGGGTATGACAGTGGGCACTATGTACAGGAGAGGAGTGTGTAGGGTATGACAGTGGGCACTATGTATAGGAGAGAAGTGTGGAGAGTATGACAGTGGGCACTATGTACAGGAGTGGAAGGATATTTAAGGACTGCGTAGTGGTTAAGCGGGTCATACATGGATTGAAATTACGCCAATTATGCAGAGACCAGCCATAGTCGATCTATGGGCTAGCTGGTTTTACACAAGTCAATCTATTAATCGACTTGAGTACAACCAGCCTGTTAGGTTTTTCCCAAAACAAGTGCTGCCAGCTATAGTTAGCAACACTGATCATTGTACTCACTGGCAGAAAACAAAAACACTGCAGGAGTGATTCCCCCATCCACAGGTCAGCAGGTGAGAGGGTGTGTGGGGACAGGCTGGGGAGAGATACTAGTCAGTGGCTGGGTAGGCACTGGTAGTATCAGAGCCAGTTACACACAGGTTACATACGCCACGATCATTAGCGCGAGAACAATAATTCTAGTACTAGACCTCCTCTGTAACTCTAAACATGTAACCTAAAAAAAATGTAAAGCATCGCTTAGGATACCAAAAAAAATCGTGCTAACTTAACTAGTGTTCTTTTTAATGAATGAAACACGTTTGAAAAATTACTGCGCAAATGCCGTGCTAGAGCTGCACAATTAATCGTTGAAAAAATCGTGATCTCGATTCAACCCCCCTGACGATCTCCAATGCAGAGTTTGCTGATTCTTTCATATAACAAGTGGAGAGACTTTCAGCTATCAAAAGAAAATATCTGGGCAGTCTGCCAAGTTTTTAACAGGAAACATTGTAACTAACGCTTCCTTCTTAGATCAAAGGGATACACTTCTGTGTGTAAAGAAAAAATCTGGGCAGTCTGCCAAGTTTGTAAACAACATGAAACATTGTAACCAACTTCCTTCTTAGAGCAAACTTCTGTGTGTAAATGCAGGAATTTAACCATTTAAAGTCCAACACTTGTTTCTTAAAGGGTCACTAAAGGATTTTTTTTTTTTTAGCTAAATAGCTTCCTTTACCTTACTGCAGTCCTGGTTTCATGTTCTCATTGTTCGTTTTTGCTCTGATGTTGCTGTAATTCTGCTTTGTTCTGGACACTTCCTGGTTGTCTGTTTCCTTTGGACCACAGTACTGGGAGCTTCTAGTTTTGTTTTCCAAACCCTCACTTCTCTATGGCTCTATACAGCACAGAGGCAGGATAACATGCAAAAACGAAACTGAAACTAAAGGTACATTATATGATTGTTTATCTATTTTTAATCGTTTTTAAAAGGAAACAGTTAACTATTATGTCTCAATACCCTGTAAACAGTCAGTTGAGCAAATAAAATGTTTTCCTTTAAAACTCCTTTAACCACTTCCATACCAGGCACTTACGCACCTTCCCGCCCAAGCCAATTTTCAGCACTGTCGCACTTTGAATGACAATTGCGCGGTCCTGCGACGTGGCTCCCAAACAAAATTGGCGTCCTTTTTTCCCCACAAATAGAGCTTTCTTTTGGTGGTATTTGATCACCTCTGCAAAAAAGACTGAAAATTTTGAAAAAAAATACGTTTTTATTTTTTTCTGTTAATTTTTTTGTAAATGAGTAAGTTTTCTCTTTCAATTACGGGCACTGATATGGCGGCACTGATGGGCACCGATGAGATGGCACTGATGGACATCGATGAGGTAGTACTGACGGGCACAGATGAGGTGGCACTGATTGGTGGCGCTGGTATGCGGCACTGATGGGCACACATAGGCGGCACTGATGGGCACACATAGGCGGCACTGATGGGCACTCATGGGCGGCACTGATGGGCACTCATGGGCGGCACATATGGGCACTCATGGGCGGCACTTATGGGTGGCACTGATGGATACTTATGGGTGGCACAGATGGGCACTGATAGGTGGGCACTGGGCATGGATGGGCACTGTGGGGTGGCACTGATGGACACTGTGGGGTGGCACTGATGGACACTTGGGGTGGCACTGATGGACATTGTGGGGCAGCACTGATCTACCCATGTTGCCAGTCAGTGCCCATTTGTGGGCACTGATTGGCATCTTTTTTTTTTTTTACGACTTTTTTCTTTTTTTTTTTTCATGCTTTTTTTTTTGGCCCACCCTGGTGGTCCAGGGTGGGCTTCCGTGGTGGTCCATGTGGCGATCCGAGGGTGGGCTGCGCTGATAAACAATCAGCGCGAACCCCCCCTGTCAGGAGAGCCGCCGATCGGCTCTCCTATACTCGCGTCCGTCAGACGCGAGTGAGGAAGAGCCATCAACGGCTCTTCCTGTTTACATCGTGATCAGCCGTGATTCGACACGGCTGATCACGTGGTTAAGAGTCTCCGCCGGAGGCTCTTTACCGAGATCGGAGATGCAGGGTGTCAGACTGACACCCCGCATCACCAATCGCCGCGCGCGGCATGAAATCCTGCAGGACGTCCATGGACGTCCTGTCAGGATTTCACAACCACTTCCCGGATGTAAATCGGCTATAGGCCGGGCGGGAAGTGGTTACGTTAAAAAGCAATATTATTTGCTAGAAAATTACTTGGAATCGCCAAACATTATATATATTTTAGCAGAGACTCTAGGGCAGTGGTTCTCAACCTCTCTAGTGCCGTGACCCCTTGATAAAATTTCCCATGTTGTGGGGACTCCTAACAGTGAAATTATTTTTGTGGCGTGGGTTGTCAGCACCCAGGGCAAGACAAGTAATTTACGCCCCTAACCCACGGACATTTAGTGCTCCCTGAGTCCCTTCCACTCGTACAGTAGTAAACCCCTTATGGTACATTTTAATTTGTACCACTCTTTCTCTTTGTTCTCCTTTCTTTCCCTTACATCTTTCTCTATCCTAATTTCTTGTTTCCCCCACCCCCATCCCTCTCTCTAGCCATATTTATTGCGCTCTCTTTTATTCTTTCTCTACCGTTTTCTTTGTTCCTTCTTTTCCTCTCCCTTCTATGTATTCTCTATTTTTATTCCTTAGCTTACTTTTTGGTGGGGGGAACGGGATGTGTGGCAATGTTGGGGGGAGTTCTGATCAGCCAACTTAGGTGCTCTTGTTCAAGGGCATCTGTCGATCTGAGAACTGTAGTGGGGACTTTTAATGGCAACTAAAATCACAGGTAGTTTTACTCACTGGCCCAGATTCTGAAAGGGCTTATGACGGCGCAACGCCATGTGCGCCGTCGTAAGTCCTAATCTGGGCTGTCGTATCTATGCAACTGATTCTTATGCCCCGTACACACCATCACTTTATGTGATGAAAAAAAATGACGTTTTTAAAAACGTCAGTTTAATTGACCGTGTGTGGGGGAAAACGTCGTTTTATGTCTTCTAAAAAACGACCAAAAAAAATTGAAGCATGCTTCAATTTTATGTGTCGTTTTTCAAAACGTCAACTTTTACTTCACAGAAATTGACCGTGTGTAGTAAAAAACGTCGTTTAAAACGACGTTTTTTCACCCGCACATGCCCAGAAGCTACTTATGAAGCAAGCTTCAATGGAAAAAGTGGTGAGAGAACGTAACCTTGCTTTGCTAGAACATTGTGAGAAAAACAATGGTGTGTAGGCAACTTCGTCTTTGAAAATTGAAGTTTCAAAAACTTCATTTTTTACTTCACAGAAAATTTCGTTTTTTTTCATCACATAAAGTGATGGTGTGTACGGGGCATTAGAATCAGTTACGCATAGATAACCATTAGATCCGACAGGCGTAAGGCTCTTACGCAGTTAGATCTTAAATGCAATTTTTTTTTCGCCGCTAGGTGTCGCCTCCGTCGTTTTCCCGATCGAGTATGCAAATTAGCAAAATACGCGAATTCCCGAACGTACGCGCGGTCGACGCAGTGAAGTTGCCCCTGCTATATGAGGGGCAACCAATGTTAAGTATGGCCGTCGTTCCCGCGTCGAAATTAAAACATTTACGTTGTTTGCGTAAGTCGTCTGTGAATGGCGCTGGACGCCATTTACGTTCACGTCGAAACCAATGACGTCCTTGCGACGTCATTTAGCGCAATGCACGTCAGGAAATTTTAGGGACGGCGCATGCACAGTACGATCGGCGCGGGAACGCGCCTAATTTAAATGATCTACGCCCCCTACCTGGATCATTTGAATTAGGCGGGCTTGCGCCGGAGGATTTACGCTACGCCGCCGCAACTTTACAGGCAAGTTCTTTGTGAATAAAGCACTTGCCCGTAAAACGAGATACGTTACGCCCGCGGAGATTTACGCCGAGATACGAGAATCTGGGCCACTGTGTCTCCGGATTCACTGTGTCACAAGACTTTGTGGTGTCTCTTAGCAGTGACACCTATGCCGAAATCAGGAGATAGGGTCTCCTCCAGCCCCTTCCACTTCACATTCCTCACCAGTCAGCTGACCTCTAGTCTCTGCCCCCCAGCCATGCCGTGAACTGAATGGGCAGCTGCAAAAAGGCTGAGTGGGCGGCCGCTGGCTCCAGGAACAGCCCAGCTGGGCGGCCGCAAAAAGGCTGGGAGAGTAGTGCGGGCTTCAGGAACAGCCCAGGATTTGGTGACCCCTAGCAAATCATCATTCGACCCCCAAGGGGGTCCCGACCCCCAGGTTGAGACCCACTGCTCTAGGGAATACAATGGCAATTGCTGCAATATTTTATGTCACACTGCATTTGCCCACTTCAATATATAATAAAAAACATAAAAACAAAACAGTGAAGTTAGCCCATTTTTTGTTTTAATGTAAAAGATGATGTTACACGGAAGATGATGTTACGCCACAAGAATCTTGATCTATTTTCTAAGCAAAAAAATTACAATTCTCATTTTAGCCAGAATCGTGCAGTGCTATACCATGCAACATAAAAAGTGCAAAGACCACCATAGAGTCATTTTCTAGCAAAAAACAAACGATGATTTTTACATGAAGTAGAGAAGTGTCAGAATTGGCCTGGGTGGCAAGGGATTAATTACCATGAGTAATATACAAATAATTATTATAACAACTGTGATCCTATCAGTTTGCTGCAGTGTGTCAGCTTGTATTTATATTGGCCCCTCTGTAATGTGTTTGTGGTGTGTTCGCAGTATGTTTGCCGTGCACTTTCGGCCCTGCTTCATCATCAATGGTGTCAGTGGCTTCAATTCCAGCACTGGTATCAGTGGCTTCAATAATAACGCCCAATATTGGTGTCAGTGGGCACAATAACAAACCCCAACATTTTTGTCATTGGATGAAATATTAACCCCTAGCATTGGTCTCAGTGGACACAATCATGACCCTCGGCATTGGTGTCAGAGGACACAAGAAAAACCCCCAGCCTTGGTGTCAATGGACGCAATGATAACACCCAGCGTTGATGTCAGTGAAAGCAATAATAGCCCCCAGCATTGGCATCAGGTAATGCAATAATAACCACCAGCATTGATGTCATTGGACACAATGATAACCCCTAGCATTGGTATCAGTGGACGCAATAATAGCCCCCAGCATTGGTGTCAGGGGATGCAAAACTAACCCCCTCCACTGGTGTTAGTGGACACAATAATCACCCCTAGCATTGGTATCAGTGAATGCAATGATAACACCCTGCATTGATGTCAGTGGATGCAAAAATAACACCCTGTATTGGTGTCAGTCATAGTTGTGTGCAACCTATAGCATTAGGGTGTGCACCCAAAGCTCAAACACACATGAATGCCACCTGCTGCCACATGGAGGAGACTCTGATGGTGGGAGACAGTTGATTGGGAGCATATTATGCTACACTCTAAATACGAGTGTAGCGTGTTCCTCTGGTTGAATCTAGCCTTTAATATAATGGGAGCATTTAGACTGACCACTGGTGCCACTACTGGACAATGCTAATGCACATGGGGTGATTAGGGTGTGCCCAGGCACACCCAGCACACCCTGTGCGCACACCTATAGTGTCAGTGGATGCAATAATAACTCCCAGCATTGGTGTCAGGGGGTGCAGTAATAACCATGGCAATGGTGTCAGTGGACGCAATAATAATCCCTAGCATTGGTGTCAGGGGATGCAATAGTAACCCCTCTCACCACTCTGATGTGAAGCGTCCGATTTGGGCCTTTAATAATTTCATGGGCCCCCCCATTCTGAGGCATACAAAAAAATAGCAGGTAGACTCAAAATCACTTTATTGCAGCAGAAAACGCAGTGATTGCAATTGGTTGCCAAAGGTTACATGCTATCATTACAGCTCATTGACTGGTTGCTAGATGATACAACTCGTAGTTTCAGCTTGCTGATTGGTTGCTAGAGGTTACAGCACATCATTACTGCTAACTGATTGATTGCTAGAGATTACAGTAGATCGCTATTGTTCACTGATTGGTTGCTAGAGGTTACAGCTCATCATAACTGCTCACTGATTGGTTTCTAGAGGTTATAGCATGTCATAATAGCTCACTGATTGGTTGCTAAAAGTTACAGCACATCATTACTGCTCACTGTAACAAAAAGGAAGGGAAAAGTGAAGGGAAATTATGTAACTATAGTGCACTATATGCATGGAAAAAGAAATAGCCTCAAATGACCACTGGGTGATCCAAATATTTCAGATCTATACCTGAGTGGATGTGTGAAATAAATATCACAAATCATAAATCACAATGCAGTGAATAGCAAAATATAAATACGTACAAATGCATAAATCTATGAGCCAAGAAATGGCATAAAAAAAAACATACACATGCAAAAAGCTGTGAAAATTTATGAAAATTAATGAGTAAATGAAAAAGTCTCTAGGTAGTGATCCCAAAGCCAAGTGTTGAAGGATGAAGAAACGTCAATGTGAAGAACACCTCTTGTGGCTCTTAGCAGCTCACCTCACAGCTGTTGCTCTGGCAGCCTAATAATCCACAGCTACATATACACCGGATGGTACAATATGCCTGAGAGTACAGTTAGAGGACCCGGTTCCAGGTATTCACTCAAAGTAAAAGAATGGTGGGCATATCTCCACGAGCGCCGAACTCGCAAAAGAATCCTGCGTGTCCTTTCCTGTCCTCCTTGCCTCCTATCCTCACGCTTGCGGTGAATGGTTGCTCAGATAATGGCAATGAAATAAGAAAGAGAAGAGAGAGACACAACGCGTAACCCCGTAATGGGAACTAATTTATTGGTAAAAACAATGTAAAAACTCACATTTTAGCTGCAATGTGCGGTGACATACATCCACGAGTGCCATGTTCGTCTGCCGACCGTCAGATGGTTCTGTGTCCAGTGCTCCAATCCGGACGCATATCGTCACGTGACTTCATCCCCTGATGAAGTCACGTGATGATACGCGTCGGGAAAGGACAGGAAAGGACACGCAGGATTCTTCTGCGAGCTCGGCGCTCGTGGAGATATGCCCACCATTCTTTTACTTTGAGTGAAAGAGACAAATATTTGGATCATCCAGTGGTCATTTGAGGCTATTTCTTTTTCCACGCATATATAGGTGGATTCAGAGAGAGTTAGGCCGGCGTATCAGTAGATACGCCGACCTAACTCGGAATCTGCACCGTCCTAAGTTTAAGTGTATTCTCAAACTGAGATACACTTAAACCTAGCTAAGATACGACAGCCTGCGCCGTCGTATCTTAGGGTGCAATATTTAGGCTGGCCGCTAGGTGGCGCTTCCATTGAGTTTGCCGTAGAATATGTAAATGACTAGATACGCCTATTTACGAACGTACTAGCGCCCGTCGCAGTAAAGATATGCTGTTTCCGTAAGAGATACGCCGCCTAAAGATAAAGATGCCCCCTAGGTGGCGTAGCCAATGTTAAGTATGGCCGTCATTCCCGCGTCGAAATGTGAAAATTTTACGTCGTTTGCGTAAGTCGTCCGTGAATAGGGCTGGACGTCATTTACATCCACGTCGAAACCAATACGTCCTTGCGGCGTACTTTGCCGCAATGCACACTGGGATATGTACACAGACAGCGCATGTGCCATTCGTAAAAAACGTCAATCACGTCGGGTCACAGTTAATATGCATAAAACACACCCCCCACATCCTCATTTGAATTAGGCACGCTTACGCCGGCCTATTAACGCTACGCCGCCGTAACTTAAGAGGCAAGTACTTTGTGACTACAGTACTTGCCTCTCTGACTTACCGTGGCGTAGTGTAAATACGCTACGCTATGCCGCCGCAAAGATGCGCGCCCTACCTGAATCCAGCTAATAGTGCACTATAGTTACATTATTTCCCTTCCCTTTTCCCTTTCCTTTTTGTTACACAGCGCAGACATCACCACCCTTCTCCATTTGATATATTGTTTCTGCTTTAGGATAGATCACCAGGTGTTTGCAGCAGAGTCCTCCATTATTTAGCTTACTGACAGCGCGGGAGTACTTTTGTTTTACATTACTGCTCACTGATTGGTTGCTAGAGGTTACAGCACATCATTGCCGCTAACTGATTGGTTGCTAGAGATTACAGCAGATCACTACTGTTCATTGGTTGCTACAGGTTACTGCACATCTTTCCCACTTACTGAGCAATCCCAAATAATTGAGCAAGTAAAGTGCCACATTAATACACATACTACAGGAGATGGTCAGAGACTGCAGACATACTACAGCAGACGATCAGAGACTGCAGATATACTACAGCAGACGAGACATACTACAGCAGATGGTCAGAGACTGCAGACATACTGCAGGAGTCGGTCAGAGACTGCAGACATACTCCAGAAGATGGTCAGAGACTGCAGACCTCATACAGGAGACGGTCAGAGACTGCAGGCATAGTACAGGAGAATGGCCAAAGACTGCAGACATAGTACAGGAGACGGTCAGAGACTGCAGACATGATACAAAAGATGGTCAGAGACTGTAGACCTGATAAAGGAGACGGTCAGAGACTGCAGACGTGGTACAGGAGATGGCCAAAGACAGCAGACATAGTACAGGAGACGGTCAGAGACTGCAGACATGTTACAAAAGATGGTCAGAGACTGCAGACATCATACAGGAGACGGTCAGAGACTGCAGACATGATACAGGAGACGTCAGAGATAGCTGATATACTGCAGGAGACTGTCAGAGACCTTTCAGAAAAACAGCTTTGCAGTTGAACAACAGTTCAGGGTTTAGCATAGCTATGGGGGAAGGACATACCTGGCTAGCCGAGCTTATCATGCACTTTTAGAGGTCCAGGGGCCAGACTCTCACTCAAATCTCCTTCTCTCCTTCTACAGCCACTCCTTCTCGAGTACACAGGCTGAAAGGGGTGGAGTCAGAGCGTCAGTGGAGCTCCTGGCTTCGCCCCCTCTCTGCTGGCTGAGTAATACAGGCCTGGTGTGCTCTGTGGCGCCATCTAGGCCCCAATTTGTGGACAGCACGAGGCAAAAAGGGCAGCTGCTTTGGGTCCCCCAACAAAGACTGGGCCTGGGGCAGTTTCCCTGTTTGCCCCACATTAAAGACAGCCCTGCTCCCAACTGTTTGAGACAGGAATGAGCGAAACCTATTAGCAACAGTATCTAGGCATAGGACACACCCCGTGCCACACCCCCTTAAAGGAGGATTCTACAAAAAAAATTGTAGTGCTTTTTTTCCCCACTACAATTCCATTATATTAGCTTTTTAAATTTACAAATGCAGCAATATAGAAATTGGATGAAAGGTTCAGCACTAGGAAACACTTTTTGAAAGATAAGGATAAAAGATGCATTTTATATAAGTGAGAGACACATGAGGAATAAGGGACAGAGGGACTTTGTTCCATTTCAGGGACAGTACTGCGAAATCGGGGACAGTTGGGAGCTATGACATCACTGAATGGAGGAACTGCAGCAGAGTTACGGGCAGCGGCGTGACCCGTGGCTTTGCAGAAATCTTTACATAACAGTAATTAGAGGGGTGATCCTAGAGTACCCCACAACTGGCTGTACCTAGGGTGGACTACCCCTCCATTAGTAACATCACTGCATTATGGCACCTACTTAGGCTTGAGCACAGTCACAGAGGGTAGGTCACATGCTCCCCTCCCTGTTAGCAAGGGCTTTTTAAATGCAAAGAGATTTATTGTCTCTTAACCCCCTTAGAGGTAATCCCGAGCATGACTCTGGGTTGTTTTTCAATGGAAAAATCGGTAACCCCGAGTCACGCTCGGGGTAGATGTGCAGAGCCTGCAGCGCGCGCTGGCTTACCTTTTCCAGGCAGGGTTACTGTACTTACCTTGACCCTGGATCCAGCGATGCATACCCGCTGTGTGAGCGAGCGGCGTCCTCCATTCGACTCACACAGTGCCCCCATGCCGCCGATCTCCATTCCCTGCGACGTTACGATGCACGGGGGCGGAGACTGGCGGCAAATTCAAAAAAGTAAACAAACACATTACATAAAGTATACTGTAATCTTATAGATTACAGTACTGTTTGTAAAAAATACACACCCCCCTTGTCCCTAGTGGTCTGCCCTGTGTCCTGCATGTAGTTTTATATAATAAAAACATTTTTTTTGTGCCTGCAAACTGTATATTGTCCATAGCAACCAAAAGTGTCCCTTTATGGCAAAAGTGATTTTAGAGCAGCTAGAAAACAGCGATAATAAATTATAATCACTTGCAGAATTGTGCGATAGCGATTTGTGGGGAAATTTGTCATAAAAAAATAAAAGTAATGACAGCGACAATTCTGCAACTGAGCAAATTTCAGTGATTTTGATTTGATTACATTATTGAATAATTTTTATTATAATTACATTATCATTTGTTATAATTATTTATAGTTATTTATTATATTATAATTTTATGATTTTGTGTTTCAAACTTTATCATACCCGGGATGCCTATTAGACTCTTGTTTGGACAGATTTAAGTGAGTTATTGCAGGCCTACAGTATAAAATGCAGAATTTCAATGCAAAATAATTGTACCGCTTTTGGTACGTAATTCCAGACAGAATCATACCGCCAGGGAGGTTAAACAGAACTGTGGGAGAGAGGGTTGGGCAGTCCCAACCCTATGTTGCTTTCCTGCTTCTGGATAGGCCCCAAACAGCCTAGCAGCCAGATGTCCCTCAGACAGCCTAGCAGTCTGGGGAAATACAACACACGTCCACCCAGACAGCCACCCAGGTGGCACAGAACACCGATTACCTGACTCCACCCAAATATATAGGTTCTCCCAGCAGGCCAAGGGACCCAAAAAAATCCCTGTCCATTGGCTGAGACACTCCATTCATTCCTAATCTGTCCTTGCCTTATCTAAAGGCCCCCTAGTGACAGAAGAGAGAAGTGCAGCAATTTCAGAAATAGGGTGGAATCTATTGATCTCCTAAAGCCTCGTACACACGATCAGTCCATCCGATGAGAACGGTCTGAAGGACCGTTGTCATCGGTTAACCGATGAAGCTGACTGATGGTCGGTCGCGCCCACACACCATCGGTTAAATAACCGATCGTGTCAGAACGTGGTGACATAAAACACAACGACGTGCTGAAAAAAACGAAGTTCAATGCTTCCAAGCATGCGTTGACTTGATTCTGAGCATGCGTGGATTTTTAACCGATGGTTGTGCCTACTAACGATCGGTTTTGACCTATCGGTTAGGAATCCATCGGTTAAATTTAAAGCAAGTTGGCTTTTTTTTTAACTGATGGTTAAATAACCTATGGGGCCCACACACGATCGGTTTTGACCGATGAAAACGGTCCATCAGACCGTTGTCCTCTGTTTAACCTATCGTGTGTACGAGGCCTAACAAGTGGCCAAGGCAACTATCGCTTGGCAAATAAATTTAATAGCAACCTTGCCTAAACATCAGGGTGCTACAACAGCAATATCAATTACATTTAGGCTAGATTTATACTGCTGCGAATTCAAAATTGCGGTAAAAACGCGATTTTACCCCGATTTCGCGGCTGCGGTTTTGCCGCGATTTCGGCCGCGATTTAAGAGACATCTGTGTCAAATGTCAATGTAAATCGCGGCCCGAAATCGCAAAAAGTAGTACAGGAACTACCTTTTGAAATCGGTGCAGCGTCGCAGATGCGGCGTCGCACCGATTAGGACGGTGCCATTGCCGACAATTGCTGGAAAATGCTGCCGATTTGAGATGCGATTTGACATGTGAAATCGCATCTCAAATAGTACCAAATCTTACCCAGTGTGAACCTGGGCATAAGGATAGAAACAAAAGGGGACAGGATCTCTTTAGCGCTTATTGATTATCTTTACATTAACCTGATCCCACTTGCATAAACAGTAGATACAAAAACATAAAAAGACTACCATGTTCTTCAAATTTATTTGTATTTAATTTTTTTGTTAAATGTCTTGAAACTAAAACCAGATGGCTAACAGAGCCTGCCTGTTTTATTAAAGAAGTGTGACATTTTATTCACATCTCTTCTGCATTATTTGTCATTACAATTAAGAGTTTTCTTTTATCTATTTTTATATGTAAAAGCCGTAACTCCAGCTCCACTGAAGAGGAGAAAATTTTGGCTTGACTTAAAAAGAACCCAGAGATCTGAGATGTCCCGAAATAGTCTGTGGGAAGGATGACAATGTACAGAAACACGTATATGTTACCCCTAGTAATGCTATTGGAACTCATCCACTGGAAAGAATAACAAATGCAGAGGAGAATTCATCTGTGCTTGCCATGCATCCTATCTTTTAGAATATGTTCTATGAATTAGCAGTCGATCAACAAAAACTCGCCTAACACCTGTGCCACGGAAAGCGCAATAAGGTAACATGATTACACGCTTGATTAAACGCCAAATTCTGCTATCTAAAGGTTACAGTAAGTGTACACATAGACGCAACAGAAATGTCTACACATGAACTGACTTAGAAGATGTGTTGAAAAGCTTTACAGTGAGCTCATCTGAATGGGATTTACTAAATTGCCTGTGAGGGGTTTCAAAATTCTTTACTGGAAATGTACTTGCCCTTTCCATCATCTAAAGCAGTCATCCTAAACTGCTGTCTTGTGAGCCACATCTGACGCTCAGATATTGCTTGTGACAGCTTTTTAGCAGGCGTTCAGCTCTGAAACACATCTTAATAGACACAACATTCTATATTGCTCTATCTCTATAGGTTGAAAATGCAGTCCCTGAAGGAAATATAACAGGAATTAATGTTACTGCATTATGCATGACTCTTTTTCTTCCACAAGATGGCAGCAGCAGGTGTGCTTGTTTGGAGTAGACTTAGACAGTAGAATGCTGGGAAATGTAGTTCGAGCAGACAGCAGAGCCCTTTCCACTGCTGGTAAAGGAACTACTGTACCCAGGGCCACTGATAAGCCAGTACAACTGGCCCTGTTGTACTGGGCCTGGCCAGCAGGGGGGCCCGGGCAATCTGATAAAAAAATGCATGCAAAATAGGAAAAAAAAATTCTCCAACCAGCGTCCCTTCTACAGCGGTGCACAGGGCCGATGTGCAGAGTCCTTCCTCCGCTTGTGTAACGAATCACACACAGATCTCTGTGTCATTGAGCTGGGGTCTAAATTGTTCGGCGGCCGTCCCATGTAACAAGATCATGATAGATGGAACACTGATCCAATGATGGGAAATTAAATCAGTATTTCTTTTGGATAATCAAACTTATAACTGGCTGGAGAAAGATAAATTTCACTTGAAGACAAACCTGCACTTTAATTTAAGGCAGGGTCTGGGGAGGGGGTGGGACTGAAGGAGGGACCAGGGGTGGGGGCGAAGGGGGCCCCGTCAGGTAGGCTGTACGGGGCCCCCGTGATTTCTATCAGCGGCCCTTACTGTATCCAAGTGCATCTGAGAGTGGATAGAGTGGAGAGAAGGGGGCATAAAAAGGAATGCCTGGGAAGTAGGGTTGCCACATTTTCTTCAAGCCACACCCAAACACTTTATTGACACACAGCTATTTTTTACTCATTTTTTTAAGGGGGAATTATATGGATTGGTTTTTACCAAAGTCTCCAGTTACATCAGACTTCCCAGCATCCCCCCTTAAAGCGGAGGTTCACCCATAGAGAACACATTTTCCCCTTAGATGAATGCTCGTTTTGTCTAGGGGAATCGGCTAGTTGTTTTAAAATATGACCTGTACTTACCGTTTACGAGATGCATCTTCTCCGCAGCTTCCGGGTATGGGCTGCGGGACTGGGCGTTCCTTCTTGATTGACAGTCTTCCGAGAGGCTTCCGACGGTCGCATCCATCGCGTCACGATTTTCCGAAAGAAGCCGAACGTCGGTGCGCAGGCGCAGTATAGAGCCGCACCGACGTTCGGCTTCTTTCGGCTACGAGTGACGCGATGGATGCGACCGTCGGAAGCCTCTCGGAAGACTGTCAATCAAGAAGGAACGCCCGCTCCCGAAGACCCATACCCGGAAGCGACGGAGAAGATGCATCTCGAAAACGGGTAAGTACTGCTCATATTTTAAAACAACTAGCCGATTCCCCTAGACAAAACGAGCAGGAATCTAAGGGGAAAAGGTAAAAAAATAAATAAATGGGTGAACTCCCGCTTTAAATCATAGTTACCAAAACCCCCCTTACATCAGAGTCTGCAAAGTACCCCTTACATCTGAGTGTCCCTTACCATAGTGCACTCATTTGCTTAGAGACAGGAGAGAGAAGGGAGGAAGGGGGGCTATGCACTTGGCGGTTGTGGTACTTAGTTAGTTGGGGAGTATAGGCGTGTGCAACCCTGGCAGCAGGGGGCAATCTGCACCACACTGGGGGATTAGGGTGTGTCCAGGCACGTCTAAGTTGGGGGGCCACAGTCCAGTCAGAATAATGTGTCCGGGTTTCAGGGGGCCTAAATCCTGGACACATGTTTCAAAACCCAAACTGTCTGGGTGAATCCCAGACAGGTGGTAACCCTACTGGAAAACGAGAAGGAAGAGTTGGAAATAGCCGCCAACTAGAGAGCTGTGCTGTTAGTGACTCGTCGGATACTGTACTGAGCGCTGCTGTAACCAGACACAGATTGCTGGACTGAGTTATGCTGCGTACATACGATCGGGAATTCCAATAACAAAACCGTGGATTTTTTTCCGATTGAATTCTGGCTCAAACTTGTGTTGCATACACACGGTCACACAAATGTTGTCGGAAATTCCGATCGCCAAGAACGCGGTGACGTACAACACTACGAAGAGCCGAGAAAAATTAAGTTCAATGATTCCGAGCATGCGTAGGATTTTTGAGCGTCGGAATTGCATACAGACAATCAGAATTTCTGACGGAAAAATTTGAGAACCAGACAGAAAATGTCCGATGGGGCCTACACATGGTCGGAATTTCCGATCAAAAGCTCACATTGAACTTTTCTTGTCGGAAATTCCAATCGTGTGTATGCGGCATTAGTCTAAACCTGCACTGTAGGATGCTCCAGTGCTAGCCTGATTCACCAACAAGTGAGCAAGGGAGGTTCAGTGTTAAATTAATCCACTGGAGTGGGCTCCGTGACAAGTGCAAAATATTTTAATCATGTGCATTTAATATGTTATAACAAAAAACAGTTCAGGCAAATGCAGGCAATATCCATAATCAGGGGAATTATTATTTTTCAGTAGGAAAAAAGTTCTTCCAGGTGTATGAGCCGCCTCAAACCATAGGGCCCACTCCAGCTGATATTAAAGAAGACCACAATATGACAAAAAAACAATAGGATATAGGTGAAATTCCTACTCACCGGATGTTGTTGACCCTCTATGACAGGGGTCACAAATTGGTGGCCCTCCAACTGTTGCGAAACTACAAGTCCCATCATGCCTCTGCCTGTGGGAGCCATTGCTTATAACTGTCAGCCTTGCAATCCCTCTTGGGACTTGTAGTTTTGCAACAGCTGGAGGGCCGCCAGTTTGAGACCCCTGCTCTATGCTATACAGCAAGAGAAGTCAAATTCGCTTAATGGTCTCTGTGATCGTGGAAGGGGAGAAAAACAGCCGACCCGTCCTCACACATTAGTTCCAGTGGTAATATCTCCTTAGTGTGTGTAAAGGAAAAAACGAGGGCCAAAGATCGTCATAGCGTAAAAAGTTTCCAAATAGGATTTTTATTAAAAACTGGGAGCAAATAATATAAAAAGACATTTTCACCACAGGCCCGTTTGACAGGGTTGGTGTGCATTCCACTCAAGGATCAACGTGGCGCACCGTGCGTCTCATGCGCACCGGGAACCAATTGTGATCATAAGGAGAGAGGGTGAGGACGGGTGAGGACGGGTCAGCTGTTTTTCTCCCCTTCCCTGGTCACGGAGGTCATTAAGCTCATTTGACTCTTCTTGCTGTATAGCATAGAGGGTGAGTAGGAATTTCACCTATTTACTGCTTGTTTATTATCTTGTATCTTCTCTGATATCAGCTGCCATGGGTCATACGGTTTGAGGCGGCTCATACAACTGGAAGAACTTTTTTCCCACTGAATCATATCCCCTGATTATGGATATTGCCTGCATTTGCCTGGACTGTTTTTTGTTATAACAAATGAAATGCACGGGATTTAATATTTTATATTTTGCACTTGTCACTTTATTGTATAGATTACATTTATTTTTCAATATATGTTTGGATTATACATAGCAAGCGCTGTTTTTTCACACTAAAGTCCACTCCATTCATTTAACACTAGCGCACCTTTGGGTTTGAAACAGCAGCTGCATTTTTCACCATTATATATATATATAAAAAAAAATGACTTTTTTTGGGCACAGGTGGATTGTATTAGGTACAGTCAGTATTCACAAGGGAGGTTCAGTGCTTTGTGTATTCTTCATGCAGGCCGTGTCCCCGCCTGAACCTGATCAGTTTCTGATCCTTGTACCCTAATTCTGAGACCTGTACCCTGCTTCCTTCTCCCAGTACCTGGCTTCCTGCTCTCCTCGTCTCCTGTCTTGCCTATGTGCGCTCCCTCTATTTTGTATATGGTAAGCGTAACACCCCCCCTGGGTATACTGGGAGCACAAAGGTACCTCCAGGGACAGGGAGCGAACTTACATTCACCCCAGGGCTGAGTCCATGGCTATAAAGGGAAGTTAGAACAAATGTGGGTGCCAGTCACTTTAGTATTTTTCAATGCTTTAATGTAGAGCTTGCAAGCAGTAATAGGATAGAGCAGGGGTGTCAAACTGGCGGCCCTCCAGCTGTTGCAAAGCTACAAGTCCCATGAGGCATTGCAAGGCTAACAGTTACAAGCATGACTCCCACAGGCAGAGGCATGATGGGACTTGTAGTTTCGGAACAGCTGGAGGGCTGCCAGTTTGACATCCCTGGGATAGAGGGTTAGGGGAGGTTTTAGATACCTTTAGCTGATCACTTGCGGACTCCTTGAATCCAAAGGACAAAAACAGCTTTCTTTTAGAAAATCTTGAATACCTAGATAGGTCTCTCACACAGACCTAGCAATTGGTATGGTTTCTGGATAAGCCTCTCTCACAGACTTAGCAGCCAGTAGCACTCACTGATAAGTCTCTCTCACAGACTTAAAGGGGTTGTAAAGGAAACATTTTTTCCCCTAAATAGCTTCCTTTACCTTAGTACAGTCCTCCTTCACTTACCTCATCCTTCCATTTTGCTTTTAAATGTCCTTATTTCTTCAGAGAAATGCTCACTTCCTGTTCTTCTGTCTGTAACTCAACACCATAATGCGAGGCTTTCTCCCTGGTGTGGAGAAAGCCTCTTAAGGGGGGAGGGGGCGAGCAGGAGTGTCAGGACGCCCACTAACACACAGCTCCTTTCTCTATCTGCAAAGTAGAGAGTGTCCTGACTTGCCTGCTCGCCCCCTCCCCCCTCAAGAGGCTTTCTCCACACCAGGAAGAAAGCCTTGCATTACGGTGTTGAGTTACAGAGAGAAGAACAGGAAGTGAGCATTTCTCAGAAGAAATAAGGACATTTAAAAGCAAAATCGAAGGATGAGGTAAGTGAAGGAGGACTGCACTAAGGTAAAGGAAGCTATTTAGGGAAAAATTTTTTTTCATTTACAACCCCTTTAACAGCCAGTAGCACTCACGGATAAGTCTCTCTCACAGACTTAGCAGCCAGTAGCTAGTTACCTTGATGTAGATTTGTAGAACAGCTTCACAGTACCAGAACCTTTAAGCCAACCCGGCAGTACTGTGGAGGTAGTTTAGCCTAGGTGCATCCTCCAAACAAGTCACCAGGCCCTCCTGAGAGACCAGCCTTCATCCTGGCTCTCTCGAGCAAAGGGTCCTCCCCTGGATCTCCTCAGCTTGGCTTGGCTTCTTCCACGCAGGCAAGACAACCTAGGACCACCTCAGGATTAGTTGGCCCCAGACAGGCTTCTAGACCTACTTGCAGAGCTTTCAGTGACATAGCCTCAGGCCTGGAAGGCCACAAGGTAAGGACTGACTAGAGCACACGACGTCTGTCCCATAAATACCCTCTCCCAGAATGCACAGCGGCCAGGAACCTCCTACTGGGCTATTCCGGAAAAGAGAATATTCATTACAGCTCAGCTTGTTGTAATTCTCATACTGACCTGTGGTACCAGTGACACTTACTGGCAATAGTGAGAAATGCACAACTAGCCAAGTTCAGGACAGAAACCAAATAAACTATATACAATCAATCTGAGCTGTTTACAGCTCAGCCAAAAACAAAATTTACATTATAGCCCCATTTCTTTTGGAACAGGGGGCTACACAAGTTAGGTTGATAGTTGGGGTTTACTCTGTCACGTTTATTTTTCACTTGTTTATGGGTTACAGGAGTTGGTATTCGAAGTGTGTCATTGTCTTATTAAACGTATTTTTCCTTATTCATCTGGGTCCTGATTTCTTAATATGGAGCCAAATGATCTGATCACCCTTGCTGTATGCCTGCATGTGCTAACCCTGACAGTACTTCAGTTCTAATCAATGCCAGCATTTGTTGGTGTTACCCATGTTGATATAAATGTTGGGGTATTTTCCTTACACCCATTAAAGCTAATGAAGTGGCTTGGGTAAGCTATGGAACATCTTCAACATTACAGAACAAGTCCGATTGAATGTGAATAATTACTATTAGTTATACCAAGACCTGGATAAATGAGAATCTTCACAGATCCATAAAGATATGGTATAATGAATTTGGTGTGGAGGAACTCCAATGGCCTGTTCAGATCCCAAACCTCAATCTGAATACCTTTGAGATGAGTCCGTGGGAAAATGGATTGTGAGCCAGACCTTCTGATTCAACATCAGTATGCAACCTCACAAATTTACAGATCTACAGGTCCATAAAAATATGGTTTGATGAGTTTGGTGTGGAGGAACTCCAATAGCCTGTTCAGAACCCCAACCTCAATCCAACTAAATACCTTTGAGATGAATGGAAAAATGGACTGCAAGCTTGAACTTCTTATTTCCCATCAGCACAAATGCTCTTTTGGCTGAATAGGCACACATTTCCACAGACAACACTACAGACAACTTGTGGAAATCCTCCCCGGAATATTAGAAGTATGTTACAGCAGCAAAGAATGGGTGGGGAGGGAAACTCAGTATCAAAGGCCATTGTTTTAGAATAGGATGTCCAACAAGTTCATAAAGGTGTAATGATTGGGTGCTAACAAATTTTTGGCATTATAGTGCAAGTTTGAAATACTCCAACAGTTTGACTTTCCGCCATTGTTTTCTTTTTTTCGTTACAGTTTTTTCTGTTCATCCTTTCGATATACACAGCTACGCTCGAAGCACAATGACTGGTATTGCTGAAAATGCTGAACGACAGATGCTACCTCTCTACAACGCTGAAGCATCTCAGAATCTGCCCCTCTGGAAAAGTAAGTGCCTACACCGCATCACCACACTTCCAATTACATATCCAATACAATGACAATTAAATTCTTATCCATTAACGCACGGGGGCTAAAACCATCCTGCAAAGCGGTTCTCCATGTGAAAGGAGGCCTGCTCTCAGGGAGCTGACATATTATGTGTGCAGGAAACACATTTCCAAATGGACAATGCCCCACAATGCTCTCACAGAGATTTCCCGTTCATCTATATGGAAATACTCCAACAGTGAAATCTCCCTGCCCCTAATTTCTGTCCACCTGGAAGTTAGGGGTTTTCTCTATCTCCTTTAAATGTTGCAGGACCTCCCATTACATTTGAGATAGATTAAAATAAGTAAGAATACAAATTTAAAAAGGGAGAGCAGGGCCCCCTCATAATGGCCACTGCAGGTGTGCAGGCCCAGGAACAAAATGTCAGGAGCATGTAATGCTGTTTCATGACAGCTGCTGATCTCATTCCAGCATCCTGGTTTTGGCTGAGCAGCATTCTCCCTGTCTGCCTGTCCACCTGCAAGGTGATTAATGTAGCCAGCCTCTGGCTTTTAAGAAAACCAAACCCTTATGCCCTGTACACACGATAGGTTAGTCTGATGAAAACGGTCTGATGGATTTTTCCATCAGTTATCCGATGAAGCTGACTAATGATCAGTCGTGCCTACACACCATCAGTTAAAAAAACGATTGTCTCAGAACGCGGTGACGTAAAACACAACGACGTGCTGAAAAAAATTAAGTTCAATGCTTCCAAGCATGCGTCAACTTGATACTGAGCATGCATGGATTTTTAACCGATGGACGTGCCTACAGACGATCATTTTTTTTACTATCGGTTAGGTATCCATCAGATAATTTTAAAACAAGTTCCATTTTTTTTTTAACCCTTTGGATAAATAACCTATGGGGCCCACACATGATCGGTTTGGTCCGATGAAAACGGTCCATCAGACAGTTTTCATCAGACTAACCTATCGTGTGTACGCAGCATAAGTGTCTTGCATGTGATAGTGTTTCCAACACATGCTTCAAGCATCCTGTTTGTCTGCCCTGTATCTAGGGTTGCCAACTCATCCCTTTAAAACAGAACACATATTAATTACACAGGTTCTGTGGCTGATTAAGGAGGTAATTAAACTCACTTGGTGCCTTATTTGCATTAAATTAGCCTCAGAACCTGTGTAATTAATATGTGTTCTGTTTTAAAGGGATGAGTTGGCAACCCTACCTGTATCTGTACTTGGACATTTGCCTTTGCCTGCTCTCCGCCCTGTCTGCTAGTTTGAATCCCTTTGTTGACGACCTCGGATCGGATACTGAATATGTTCAGAACTCAACCTGCTCTGACTGACACTGACTAATCTGCCTGTCTGCTAACTGCAAGTACCTGTCCGCTGTTGTAGTGCACACCCTTAAGGGCTACAGATGAACTTGGAACCCCCCACCCTGCACAGCCAGGCAATTTTCTGAATTTTCAAAGGCTCTTCTGAGTTAGAGAGCAGTCTGTGACTTTGCTGTTGTTTTTTTAATTGAAGGTAATATATTGGATAGGGATGAGAGGTTATGGGATGCCCACTTGACTTCAACAACTTCAGGAAAAATGTCCTATATACAGTCTCTTTATACAACTCCACTTTTTCCTCCAGCAGACACTTGCTTGCAGAAGCCAGCTGGATCACTGTGTAAAGATCTCACAGTGACTTAGTCAGATTAAAGGCAATGGCCCATTACCGGCAGGAACCCAAAACTCCTTGGTTGTGTAGCAATGTATCACAGTGTCAAGCTTGTACTTTTCCTCCTGTGGCTACTGATCCCAGCACCACCTCTTCAGGCACTGCCAACCCACCTGGCTGCAGCTGTTCCTTTACTAGCCCTCCAGGATCCCTCCAGCACCCAAGCCCCGGCCCAAGGTCACCCCCCCCAGACTAGGGGGCACCCCGAGGGCCACCGACAGCCTCCTCAGCACTCCATCTCCATCTTCCAACCGACTGCCCCTCCTGGCATGACTCATGCCTATTTATGAGGTAGCCTGTCCCCTGCCAGCCTTTTTTTCTGGGGATTGCCTGAGGCTGTCATAAATATTTCAAGCAGCTCTGCCTAACCTCCACCCACTATGTCTAAAACATTCTCCAATGTCCCAGAAAACAGGGGAGGCACCAGAGACCCTGTTAGTATGAGTCACCCAGTCCGAGTCAATGAACCCTGACCCAAATTCACAGCTCAGCCTTAGACCTGAGCTGAAATTATTTTTTACTACGCTAACAGTTCTACACTAATAAACCTAGCACACACTAGAGGGTGATACGCTGAGCTCAGTTCAAGTACCTGTTCGCTGTGCTCAGTTGGTGGTGGCCAGGCACTACAGTCACCGTGTACCAGTAGGCCTGCTTACCTTAGGGCAGTGGTCTCCAAACTGCGGCCCGGGGGCCAGATGCGGCCCTTTGCTTGCTTTTATCCAGCCCTTGGGACATTATTTCATCCACTGATACCAACAATGTGGCATAATTTCTCCTGCTGACACTAACAATGGGGCACAGTTTCTCTCAATGATACCAATGATAGGGGACAATTCCTCTCAATGACGCCAACAATGGGGCACCGTTTCTCTCAATGACACCAACCATGGGACCCAACGACGGGGCACAATTACTCCTACTGAAACAAACAATGGGGTGTTAATTTTTTCCACTGACGTCTGGACCTTTTTTAACTTCCACTGACCACTGTCCGGCCCTCGTAAACTATGAAGGACAGTAAACTGGCCCTTTGATTAGAAAGTTTTGAGACCCCTGCCTTAGGGGAAAGAGGGCTGCTATAGGCGAAGAAAAACGTAGCTAGCGATGGTACCTGACCACTTACGCAGGGGTAAGTGTGACATTAAAGGATAGAAATGTCAAAAAAGTCACAAAGACACAAGAAATTGCCAAATGCATCACATGTAGATGTTGCTTGTAGCAGCGTTATAGCTAGTGTTTAACTTTGAAATGCAGCCTCAGGAATGAAATGTGTTTGTTTGATTTAAGTCTGTTTCACATGGAAATGGCCAGATTGGACGTACCCTGAGAAACACTAACACCTTGATAAGTAATCCATCTGAGTAAAGTTATAAAGGTCCAGACAACATGCTTTTCACATTTCCCAATCTAGGAAGAATCAATCACACTAGACTCCATTGGATGTTTGACCTAAAGCACCATTGATGACTACTTCTACGTGAATGTACTTACTCACTTCCTATTGTCTTTCCACACTCGCTGTTTAGACTATACACAGGGGTCAGGTGAAGTTAATGGATGACAGACTGATATTTTAGGGTCAGTTTCCTCATGTGGGACAGCTGCGATGATTTGCTGATTAGAAATGAAATTGGCCATAAAACAAATTCATGTAGCTTTTCATTTTATTTATTTATTTTTTGTTAGAGATTAACTTAATTATGAATGAAGGTTGGATGTATTCAGCCCCATATAAAGGCATGCATGGCTTTCCTCCCAATTATTAGTCTACTACTGTAGTGCTCAAACTTTTTACGGGTGCTACTCCTAGGCCCAAATTCTTGTCCACTGGGCGTATCTCTGCGGCGGCGTAACGTATCTGATTTACGTTACGCCGCCGCAAGTTTTTCAGGCAAGTGATTTATTCACAAAGCACTTGCCTGTAAAGTTGCGGCGGCGTAGCGTAAATCACCCGGCGGAATTCAAATTCGGCGGGTAGGGGGCGTGTATCATTTAAATGAAGCGCGTCCCCGCGCCGAACGAACTGCGTATGCGCCGTCCATAAAATATCCCAGTGTGCATTGCTCCAAATGACGTCGCAAGGACGTCATTGGTTTTGACGTGAACGTAAATGACGTCCAGCCCCATTCACGGACGACTTACGCAAACGACGTAACTTTTTAAAATTTCGACGCGGGAACGACAGCCATACTTTACATTGGCTGCGTCTCATATAGCAGGGGCAACTTTACGCCGGGAAAAACCTAACGTAAACGTTGTAACTTTACTGCGTCGGCCGCGCGTACGTTCAGGAATTCGCGTATCTAGCTAATTTGCATACTCGATGCGGAAATCGACGGAAGCGCCACCTAGCGGGCAAAAAAAAATTTGCAGTTTAGATCCGTTGGCGTAAGAGACTTACGCCTGTCGGATCTAATCGATATCTATGCGTAACTGATTCTAAGAATCAGTCGCATAGATACGACGGGCCAGATTAGGACTTACAACGGCGTACATGGCGCTGCGCCGTCGTAAGTCCTTTGAGAATCTGGGCCCTAGTCTCTTAAACCACATACTTACTGCCCCATATATACACACAGCTCTTTCTTACCATTCGATCTACTACAAGTTTAAATCAGAGACTACTAGTCTAACATAAACAGAGGCATCTATTTCATAGCTTAAACATAACCTAGTAAACCACTGTATTTAGCAGCATGAAAGAATATAGATCACCTACTGCAGTGTTTTGTCTATGTCTAGGGCCCTTCACACCAATTGTGGTGTGGAAAATGTGCATGTTTCCTGGACCACATTGGGACAAGCTGCCCTTGTCAGGCATGTGCAGGTTCATTGTTAATGGTACCCCAATCACATCTAACAAACGCACGCACATTACAGGAACCAAAACACATGGTACTGGAGAACACTGCAGTTTAGAGCAGCGTGATTTTAAAAGTCTTTCATTCTATACTTCTTGCACAATTATGTGTGTTAGGCAGCCCATTGAAATTAAAAGGCTATCAAAAATCAGCAAAAACGAGTGTACGCGATTGCATGTGTTCCGGTGTGAACCAGCCCTTAATGGGTAGGTGTCATTAAATTCCAAACATTTGAAATTTAACTCATGATGTCAGCCTGCAAACAAAAAGCTAAAATAAAAACATGTTGTCAGGTTAATTATGATAGTGTTCATTCTAAAGCCTGGTACACACGATCGGATTTTCCACAGACAAAGCGTTGGACTTTTGTCCGAAGGGCATTGGCCATGAACTTTTCTTGCATACAAATGGCAAATAATTGTCAGCCAACAAACACGAAAATACGTGTTTTTTAAGCTCTTTAGCGCCACCCTTTGGGCAACTTCTGCTAATGTTGTGTTATGGTTAGCATTGCTTCCAAGCATGCGTGTTTGCACTTTGGATTTTGTTTTCCGAAGGACTGTACACACAATTGAATAATCCAACAGCACACATTTTTTGTGGGAAATTTTTAAAGCATGCTATCCAATATTTGTTTTGGAAAATCCAACAACAATTGTCCAATGGAGCATACAAACGATCGGATTTTCAGACAAAAGCCTGTCATCACACAATTCCCATCTGGAAATCCGATCGTGTGTACAGGTCTTTAGTATGACAAAAGTGTTATCACCGAACTTTTTGTGCATAGATTTTGTCATATAGAGATTGCAAAATAAAAAAATAAAAAAAACACTCTAAGTTAGGGATGAAGTTTGCATGTTGTACGTCAAACCATAATGCACTGCATAACCCGTGTTCCTACTCAGATGGGTCCCTAAGACACAAAAAGCTGAAAGAATGGACAAGCCAGTCTCCTCATTATAAAAGGGTGGGCACCCGGCAGCCAAATTGTTGAAGCTGGTTAGGGAAATGTGACAAATCTGTCTAGGGGGCAGTATTTTCCTATACAGATTATACTGTACTATGCAATGCTTTACAGTGCTATACATTGGGGGGGGGGGGTTCATTTTACTAAAACTGGAGAATGAAAAATCTGCATGGTAGCCAATCAGCTTGTTCGATCAAACTTCCCGACGGAAATCTCCGAACCCCGCCCGGCATCCAGGCTCATTCTTTAACATCCCCGTGGATTGGAGGATGTTAAAAAAAGAGCCAGGAGGCCGAGCGAGCAAAGCGAGCCGTCCGAGTGCAGCGAGGACGTGAGGCCGACTGGCCACTTTCCTCTAAATCCACATCGCCCTGGATGCCGGCCGCCGTTCGGGGATTTCCGTCAGCAAGTTTGCACCTGCGCAGTGCTTGAAGGAACTTTCCCGATAGCTGGAACCATCTCAGCGCATCAGTTCGCGCATGCGCTGGAACTTCCATGATACCTGGAACCAGCACGGCAGATCACCGGCTATGGCTGTGTTTGAAGAAATTCCCACTGTTGCCTGTAGGTGGCGTTACTACCCCAGGCCAATGTTGGAATACAAGCAGGCCAGAGTGTATTGGGTGCTTTTCCCCGAGAACAGCCGAGTGGGAGTGGTCTCCCCGCTGGGCATGCTGGGGAAGAGTACTTAAGGGGGCAGACGCCATTTTTTGGGGCTCTTTGCCACAAGGCCCTCCTGGCTCGAGGTATGTGATAGTCGATTTTCAGCCACGGGGGCCACGTTGGCCCGAGGCTGCATCCCTGCCATGCAGGCCCAGTCATGCTGACTGGGGCCTGTACTTTGGAGGTGATCCTGCGCATCCATCCTAAGGGAGGAAGCCAATCAATAGAGGAAACCAGGGGAGGAAGGCTGGTATCTCAAGGAAGGCCTGGTGACTTTATTGGAGGATGCACCGAGGCCTGTGTTACTTTACAGTGTGCCGGGTCGGCTTAAAGGCTCTAAACTGTAAGGCTGGATGTCTGAATGCTAATATCCTGTGGCAGAGGATTATTGAAAAGTTCAACTTCATCGCACTAAAGTCTGTGGCAGAGACTGTTATTCCTTCTTTTTTTTGTCCGTGCATTACCCTGGCTGCTAGGCCGGTGAGAGGGGCCTATCCGGGTGATCAAAGGAAAGTGGTGAGTGTGACTTTTGAAACTTAAAAGCTCCCCAGTGATCTGCATTAAGTGCCTGAACCTTCCCCTGACCCTCCATCCCTCTACCTGTGCAAGTTTGTGTGAAATAAAGCTTAACAAAAAGGATTTGCAACTTGTCTATAGACTCTCATCCCCTAGACAACGAATGGTGAGGTAACGTGCAGGCCTAAATCTAAAGCAGCAGCTCCTTCGGTGGTAGTGCTACATATACTGAGCTATACACTTCAATACTGTGCTATAAAGTGACATACTGTTCTATACTGTGCTATACTGTATTATACAATTCTATACATTGCTACACCATGCTGTACTGTTTTATACTGTGACATACTGTACTATGCTGTCCTATACAGTGCTATACATTTCTATACAGTATTATACAGTGTCATACTGCTCTATACTGAGCTATACAGTGCCATACTGTGTTCTAAATTGACATACTGTTCTATAATGTAATATATACTTCTATACTGAGAGATACCGTATTATACATTGCTATACAGTAGGGTGACCAGACATCGCCAGTTTCAGGGGACAGTCCCCTGATTGAGGACACTGTCCCCAGACCAAGTCTGTCCCTGGTTTTGTCCCCAGATTAGATTTAATAGGGGGCAGGGGCAATTTCAAAGACAATCAGTGCAGAATTTAAATAAAAAAAATAGAATTACACACCCCCGCTCCGCCATGCCTACTAGCATAGGGGGGTTGTATTTTTCCCATTATCTGTGCCCCTTTCTGATGATCATGTGCTGGTCGGAGCGGAGGGAATATTTCTTTAGTTTCAGGCACATGCCCATTTAGCTTTGCTCGCATTTTCTTCTGCCTTGGCTCAAATCCTGGCCAGCCACCTGCCTTTCTCCTTGCCTTCCCTGGCGGAGTGATCTTCCTCCGCTCCCCATCCAGTAGTAACCCGAGGAGTAAGACTTGAGAAGCTGTGAGGCAGGCGGCGACGGGCAGAGAGTCGCTAATTGTTGCTATTACTAGTAAAGAAAAAATATGTCCCCGGATTTCATTTTAAAAATCTGGTCACCTTACTATACAGTGCAGTTCTATAATGAGCTATACAGTGCCATCCATATTGTGCTAGACAGTGACATACTGTTCTATACTGTGCTATATAGCGCCACACTGTGCTATGCTGTGCTATATAGTGCCACACTGTGCTATGCTGTGCTTTATAGTTCTATACATTTCTATGCAGTGCTATACTGATCTATGTTGTACTATACAGTGCTAAACTGTTCTATACTGTACTATATAGTGCTATACTGAGCTATACAGTGCTATAGTGTGCTTTTCGTTGCTACATTGTGCTATACTGTGCTATGCAGAGATATGCAGTGCTTACTGTGTTCTATTGTAGATGACAGTTTGGTGAATTACATACTGTTGTGTACCCTCCTGTGTTCAGTTCCATAGACCTGTCTTGTTAGGACTTTTGTATATATCACCAGCAAATGTGCTTGCTTGACTCTGTCACCACTTTGCAGCTTATTATTCCTTTTGTGATTTATTGGTGTCTTTTTTTTACTTTTATCAAACATGTAATAGTATAGTGAGAGACAGGTCTAAAATGAGAGACAGAGATGCCTGCAGGACATAGTGCTTGTCAGACCACATAAACGAGATGTAGGGCAATTAAAAAAATGTGTCCAGTGGTACATATCCCCCATTGCAGTGCCTGGCTTCCTGTTCCTCTTTTTTTGACAATACTGTAATTTGTTTATTAACTGTAAATACAGATTGAATATGAAGATGTTCCCCTCCCCACCATAGACCCCAGTGGGGTTTCAGAGAAAGTTCAGCATTTCCAAATTTTTAGGATGTTTTTTTAAAACTAGCTGTGAATTGAACCCAGGCAAATGCACTCTTCCCTACTCTCTAGATGGGGTGCTATTGCTCCCTTTGGGAACCATTGAATGAACTGTGGGGGAGAAGGAGGGAAGTGGGACCACCCCAAGAAAGCAATAGAATGGAGTGAGCACTGCAGCAACAGTACTAACCAACCTTGAAGTCTGCATATATTTAAAACAAAGGCACTTTTAACACGCATTTAGCACCACCTTACAGGGCTATCATAGGCATCATGTGTTCTACTTCTTCTAATGTGAACTAGGGATGTGGTGTTATGACTAAGCAGGCCGGTCTTGGTGAATAATTGGTACTGTTCCATTATAGATATAATAATTAAACATGTTAATTAGTTGAATTTCATAATTTTAGCAGCTCTTATGTTTTTAAAGGCAGCATGTCATGAAAGAAACATGGAGGCTGGCACTTTCTCCTTGGAAATGCTAGTTGCCTAACTGTCAGGTTGCCTCTTTTTGCTTCAATGCTCGCTCTATGGCGGTTGGGCCCCCCTCTCCCCCGAATTATCGAGCACCAGCCGCCACTGCTTCCTGTGTTATCTAAAGGAGTTCTTGTCCTCATTTTGGTCTGATTTATATAGTTGTATATATAGTTGTATATAAAATGCACTTTTTATCTTTCAAAAAGTGTTTCCCAGTGCTAAACCTTTCATCCAATTTCTAAATGGCTGCCTTTGCAAATTCCAAAAAACAATATAAAGGCATAGTAGTGGTAAAAAAAAAATCACTTGTGGCTTTAACTAATACTTTTTTATATCATTCTCCTTTAAGGGGCGTGACAGGGGGTGTGTCCTATGCCTACATACTTTTGCTAATAGGTGTCCCCCGTTCCCATCTCATAAAGTGGACTAGAAGACTAATGCCTTGTACACGCGATCGGAATTTCCGATGAAAAAAGTCAGACAGAGTTTTTAAATCGGAAATTCCGACCGTGTGTGGGCCCCATCTGACTTTTTTCCATCGGAGTTTAGAAATAGAATATGGAAAAAAATCCTCCACAGTGTCCTGCCTCGTGATATAGGGGGGACAGCAAATCCAACAGACGGTGAAAAACGGGGTCCGTCATCCGGAGATAATTCCTGAAGATAATTCATGAACTCCTCCTCACCCTGTTCAAGGACTGAGCTCCGGTCAAGGTATTAACCCCAACACCAAGCTCATAAGCAGCACAAACTCAACAATGAGAACGTACTTCCAACATGGCTTTAAACCGGTCGGCTGGTCAGAACGAACTTAAACAGAACGCACTGAGGCACAGCAAGGCTTATGAAGAACGACCTGAAAAACAGAAACGAGCGGACAAGAATGCACTGTAAAACAGATACGACCTGACTACACGAACTGAAAGACAGATACCAACCCAGAAGCACAAACTAAAATGCAGAAAACGATCTGGAAAGCATGGAGACTGAAAAGCGTGAATCGGCTCTCACCAAACTTTTACTAACACGCGGTAACACTAAATCACAGCCCAAAGGGTGGCGCCGTTGGATTTGAACTTCCCCTTTATAGTGCTGTTGTACGTGTTGTACGTCACCGCGTTTTGGACAGTCGGAATTTAGTCTGACAGTGTGTATGCAAGACAGTTTGAATGGAACCATCAGATTTTAGACCATTCGGAGAATCCGATCGTGTGTACGCGACATAAGAGATAAGTTCCTGGAAATATCCTTATTTTTTTAGTTATGAGCATTTGTGCAATAAATGTTGTAGGGTGATATTATTTATCACCTCCTAAACAAGACTAGTGGTTTGGCTATCATGCTCACCCTCTGTCTTGAGTCCTTGACCAACACAAATTGGAGGTTATGAAATGCATTCTTATTCTGGGTCAGGCCCCGTACACACGACCGAGTTTCTCGGCAGAATTCAGCCAGAAACTCGGTCGGTGCTGGATTCTGCCGAGAAACTCGGTCGTGTGTACACTTTTCAGCGAGGAACCCGTCGAGGAACTCGTCGGGCCGAAAAGGAAAGTCGGCCCGCCGAGCTCCTCGGCGGCTTCCACACTGAACTCGCCGAGGAACTCGATGTGTTTGGCACGTCGAGTTCCTCGGTCGTGTGTACGGGGCCTCAGTGATTCAAAGCTTTGAAGCCAGTAGATTATCATGACAGCCAGACAGAACATCTTGAAGACGGTCAGAAACAGTGGTCTATATTTTTCTGTACTGAGAGGGCTCCTTCAGTGTTTTAGATGCAGCAAAGTATTTCATGAACCAATTCAATGGAATTGGTATTGGTAGACATACATTAAAGGGGTTGTAAAGGTAAAAAATGCTTTCCCTAAATAGCTTTAAACACAAAATAGTGTGCTTTTGGTCTAATAGACATGTATTGCCTTTTTGCTGTATTTTGCTATTTTAATCTGCCAAACAAGCAAAAAAACGCATAAAAAATATGAACGTGCAAAAAGCACTGCAAAAACGGATCAAAAGTAAACTGCATAGGTGTGAACCAGGCCTTAGAGTGGGGCTGCACCTGCACTGCAATTGTTAAAGAGGAAGTAAACCCTGATGGGTTTTACTTCCTCTTTAGCCCGCTGCTGCAGCCTGAAAATTAAAAGCATAATGGGCTAGTATGCATAGCATACTAACCCATTATGTGTCACTTACCTGCAAAAGAATCCAGTGATGTCCCCACAGTAGGCAGCGTCCTTCTTCTGGCCCCTCTTCCTTCCGGGCCGCTGACTCGGCCGCTGTGATTTCGCCGGAGCCGCGTGACGTCACTCCCGCGCATGCGCACTGGAGCCGCAATTTACGGCACGGGCTGGGGAAGAAACCGCACTTAGTTTAGTTTCTTCCCCGCGCTTGCGCAGTGCAGATTTTCAGCGGGCTACAAGTGAAATCTTCAAAACAGCACACGTTTAGGAGATATTTCAACTACCTATAGGTAAGTCTTATTCTAGGCTTACCTATAGGTAGAAGTCCAACAAGTGGGTTTACAACCACTTTAACTGCTGGATTCTGTCTAGGGGACAGAAAAGTAGGTTTACCATTAGTGGTCGCTGTTGGGTTACATAGTTACATAGTAGGGGTAATAGAGGTTGAGAAAACAACAAACGTCCATCAAGTCCAACTTATGTGTGTGATATTATGTAAGTATTACATTGTATATCCCTGTATGTTGTGGTCATTCAGGTGCTTATCTAATAGTTTTTTGAAATTATCGATGCTCCCCGCTGAAACCACTGCCTGTGGAAGTGAATTCCACATTCTTATCGCTCATACAGTAAAGAACCTTCTATGCAGTTTAAGGTCAAGGACACTTTTGACACATTTTTGGGACCATTGGCATTCATACAGCGATCAGTGCTATAAAAATGCACTGATTACTGTGTAAATGTCACTGGCAGGGAAGGGGTTAACACTAGGGGGCGATCAAAGGGTTAATTGTGTTCCCTGACTGTGTGTTCTAACTGTAGGGGGAGGGGGCTGACTATAGGAGATGAGAGATTATGGTTCCTAGCTATTCTCACAATCTCTCTCTCCTCACAGAACAGACCAGGGATTTGTGTGTTTAGACACACACGTCCCTGTTCTACCTCTCGTGCCCGCGATCACTCGTCATGAGTATTGGCACCTCCGTAGTGCAGTGGGCTCCCCGTGCCTCCGCCTCCCACTTAAAGGGACCGTCGTACAGCTACGATGGTTCACGGGATCGTGACGACCTGCCCCAGTATAATGGTGGAAGCTGTTCGGCAAGTGGTTAAACCTCATTTGCCATGTAGCTGCTCACCCCAATAATGTGTTCAGATCTTCTTGCAAGGTTTCCACATCCTGCAGAGAAGTTATTGCCCTGCTTAGCTTAGTATTGTCCGCAAATACAGAGATTTAACTATTCAACCCACCCTTTAGGTCGTTTATTGTACCCCTACCATTTCAAGAAGGAAGTGTAAATAGTTAAAAAACCACACACACACACACCGTAGAAAAAAAGTCCTTTATTAATAAAAAAAAATAAAAAAAATCCAGCGGTGGTAATCCACTCGGTCCCGGCTTCCTGCTCCAACATTGTCTGTATCCAGCGACGGGTGATCTCCTCTCCGGTCCAGCGCAGCATCGCCGGCCTCCTCTTTTTCGCCGGATACAGCCCAGCGGAATGACGCGGCTGGAGCTTTGACATTTCTTATATAGGGGAGGCGGGGCCACCTGTCACGTGACCCCGCACCCTCTGACGCACCCTCTGCTACGTCACTGGGGAAGCCCAGTCTTCCCCCTTGCGTCAGAGGGGGCGGGGTCGTGTAACGGGTGGCTCCGCCTCCCCTATAAAAGGAATGTCAAAAGCTCCAGCTGCGTCATTCCGCTGGGCTGTGTCCGGCGGAGAGAGGCGGCCTCCGATGCTGTGCTCTGGAGCTCTGGATGCCGGAAGATCTTCTCATCTCTGGACCGGAGAGGAGATCACCCGTCGCTGGATACAGACAAACTTGGAGCAGGAAGTCGGACCGAGAGTGGATTACCATCACTGGATTTTTTTATTTATTTTTTATTAATAAAGGACTTTTTTCTACGGTGTGTGTGTGTTTTTTCCAACGATTTACATTTCCTTCGTGAAATGGTAGGGGTACAATGTACCCCATTACCAATTCACATAGGGGGGGGGCAGGATCTGAGGGTCCCCTTCGTTAAAGGGGTCTTCCAGATTCTAATAAGCCCCCCGCCCGCAGACCCCCACAACCACCGGGCAAGGGTTGTGGGGATGAGGCCCTTGTCCCCATCAACATTGGGACATCTTCCCCATGTTGAGGGCATGTGGCCTGGTACGGTTCAGGAGAGGGGGGGGCGCACTCTGTCCCCCCTCTTTTCTGCGGCCGGCCAGGTTAACGTGCTTGGATAAGGGGTCTGGTGTGGATTTTTGGGGGAACTCCACGCCATTTTTTTTAACATTTGGGGTGGAGTTCCCCTTAAAATCCACACCAGACCTGAAGGGTCTGGAATGGATATTTGGGGGGAATCCCACGTCATTTTTTTTTTTAAATTGATGGTGGGGTTCCCCTTAATATCCATTCCAGACCTGAAGGGCCTGGTAATTGAATTTGGGGGGACCCCCACGCTATTTTTTTTTATGAATGATTTCGCTCTGAATTGCCAGAGCCGACAATTCATTATAGCCGCAAGTCAGTTTTAAATGTCTTTTTTTCTTTCAGAAATTACACTTTGTGCAGAGACAGTTCTAAGTACGGGAAACATGCGCTATTTCACATGCTAACTTTACACCCCCCCTAGGTATGAAATTTAAAGGAATATTTCACTTTTACTGTTTCACTTTTAGCATTATTAAAATCACTGCTCCCGAAAAAACAGCCATTTAAAAAAAAAAATTTGCATTGATACATGTCCCCTGGGGCAGGACCCAGGTCCCCAAACACTTTTTAGGACAATAACTTGCATATTAGCCTTTAAAATTAGCACTTTAGATTTCTCCCATAGACTTTAACAGGGTGTTCCGCGGCTTTTCAAATTTGCCGCGAACACCCCAAATTGTTCGTTGTTCGCCGAACAGGCAATGTTCGAGTCGAACATGAGTTCGACTCGAATTTGAAGCTCATCCCTAATCCTCCATGATGGCAGATAGCACATGTTGACATTTGGCATGGGATCAGGACAAAAATACCCATTTTGCCGCACAAACTGTGTGCATTCTCAAAATTTGGCTTGTTCTCAAGGTTGAACTCTGTAAGTTCCATAGTTTTTATATGTTTTTTTATTGTTTGAAACATGCCTGCTTATGCAAACCAAAAAAAAAAAAAAGTATATTTTTGTAAAAAAAATGGTTATATTTTTTTTAAATAAATTTTAAAAACGCACAAGTTGTGCACAGAGTAAAAAAAGTTTTCTACTCAACAATGTGTGGCTTCTTCTTTCTATGCTCAATACCAGTTTGAAAATTTAAAAGTTCTTGTTTACTGTGACAATTGTGGTAATTTACTAAAGATAAATCCACTACAAGTGTACTAGGAGAACCTGGGAGACAGATAAAAGAAACACAAGTAATAATGACAAAACAAGTTTTTGAAAAAAAATATTTGGGGGTTTATTTTTACAACCAAAAATCAGAGATTGTCTGGCATAGCGATGGCCCCCCTACCCGTAAAGTACTCCACGTATTTATCACGCACTTCATGGGCACTTTGGGGGGCCAAGCCAGTACGGCCAGTGTCCAGGCCTGTCATTGGATTGTCCGAAAGTTCAGCCTCAGGCCCAACTGTTGTGATATAATTCAGTGAATTTTGACGTAAAAAGTTGTGCAGGATGCAGCAGCTGAAGACGATATGGTTCAGCTTGTATTCCGCCATGTTGATGGCTGTCATTAACAGGTGGAACCGGCTGGCCATTATCCCGTAAGCATTCTCAACAAAAAAAACCCTCCTCTCCGGGGTGAGGGTCCTCTGGGGGAACGGCTGCATCAGGTGTGGTCCCAGCCTGAAAGCTTCATTCGCAAGAAAAACAAAAGGAAGGCCCTCCACATCATCTGCATCAGGTGGCAGTGCCAGGCCACCAGTCTGCAGACGTTGGGCAAATTCGGTCTGTGCGAAAACTCCCCCATCTGACATACGGCCATTCTTCCCCACGTCCACATACATGAATTCATAGTGTGCCAACACCACCGCCATCAACACGATACTATTAAATCCTTTATAATTAATTATATAATTATAATAGTACTACCCCCGAAGGTGGTGGCACTATGCGGACGTGCTTCCCGTCTATTGCCCCTCCGCAGTTGGAGAAGACCCACCGCTCAGCAAACTGGGATGCCACAGTCTGCCATTCCTGTGGCGATGAAGGAAACTGTGGAGTCAAACAAGAAAAATAAATTTGTACTTTTGCACATAACATTGCAAGCAGACTACACAAAAAACATTCTTGACCAACATCAGTATAAACATTTATTTATAGGAGTATTTAAAGACAAAAATATAAGGCCCACTTATCAGATTCCTCACCCCCTCTGATGGCCCATTGGAAAAATTTAAGGGGGGGAGGGGTTCTAGCTGAGTTTGGGCCCTCCAAAAAAAGCCTCTACCACTCTGCCTAAATTGAATGAGAAAAAAAATGTTTGTACACATTTTAGGGGGGGGGGGATTCTAGCTGAGTTTGGGCCCTCCAAAAAAAGCCTCTACCACTCTGCCTCAATTGAATGAGAAAAAAACATTTGTACACATTTTAGGGGGGGGGGGGGGGTAAAGCACTACAATGGAGCTGACAAAATACATTGTTAACAGATTAGGAGTGTTTGGGCCCAGGATAGCATGCTGGAGAGGTTAGTGAAGGGAAATATGCATGTACTCCAAAAAAGGAGCATCAAAAGCTTACAGCAAACATGGGGACAAAGGGTACATTCACAGCATATTACAATCATGGTAATTAGGGAGTGATGACAGAAATACAATACATTAGCTTACATTAAATACATAGAATATGATGTTATAGGAGAAAACTTACCTTAATATAGTCCTTCTGCATGACTTGTATGATGGCAGAATGTAACAGCACTGGTGAATGAAGTGAACCACAACTTCAATGCGCTTCTCTATGCGACAACTCAGTATTAGCCCCAGGCGTCACTCCTAGCAACACGAGTTTGGGGGGTCTCTACATCATGTTCCTGTCACATAATGAAGGGCATTGACTTACTAAGGATGGAAGCATTACAACATGCGACCAGAGCTTAGCGATTAAAGATTATAATTACTTCAAGGACAATATTCCAATACACTTTTACATGCAAGTGATTATCAGTAAGGGACCCCAGGCGTCGCTCCTAGCAACAGGAGTTTGGGGGGTTCTCTACATCATATCAACTACAGCATGTAGGGATGTATTAGGTTACTAAGGGAGATGCTATGAGATTGCATCAACCCTTAGCCAAGAAAAGTTAGGGTAAACAAGTTCAACAATTAGGCCAAGGCCTATAAGACATTTGTACTTCTGTCAAGCATGTAGTAAATTGTATTTGTAGTAACAAGTATTAATTGCATATGCAATATAGCTCAGGTACTTGAGAGTCTACGTAATAATACACAAGTTGTACTGGCAACTAATAGAACGTATGTGAGGCAATATAGCACAATGATAATTGCATGAGAGAGGCAATATAGCTCAGGTACTTTGAGAGTACATATGATAACTGAGAGTTGTAGTATAACTAAAGTTATATATGAGAGGTAAATAGGGCTCAGATACTTTGAGAGTACATATGGTAACTGAGAGCTGTGGTATAACTATAGTTATATATGAGAGGTAAATAGGGCTCAGGTACTTTGAGAGTACATATGGTAACTAAGAGCTGTAGTATAACTATAGTTATATACGAAAGGTAAATAGCTCAGGGTATTTGCGTATAGATGTGCCTTTAACATAGTCCTTAGCAGAGAGTCCTATTACACAACAGTATCCTTGATGTTGAGCAATAAAAGATATGATAAACAATAGCAATTGTATAGCTGGTATACAAGTAGCAAGTATTGCGGTAGCACTACAAGTAACAGAAATATAACTTATCCGTTTGCAGTATAGGTACTAGGGATCCTGTAGTGAAGGATGTTCAGTAGGGCAGTCTGTAGTGTTGTCCCCAGCAAAGGCTTCAAGTAGCAGTGGCTGTAGATGGTAAACCAAAGTAGTAGTTGAGGCTGGAGCGTTGTTCCGGCATGGGGAGTAAGGCATCCGACTCTGTAGCGTAGGCCGATCTACGGCTGACAATAATAAAACCCTGTTCATGTGTTTGCTGAATGCCTTTATAGGCAGTGAACAGCAAGGGTGAGTGAGAGAGAGAGATGTGGAGAGAGAGTAAGGGAGGGGAGAGAGAAGGGGGAGAGAGCGATGGATGGATGAGAGAAGCATAGGAGAGGGAGAAAGGAAGAAAGGGAGAGATAGTGTTGGAGAAAAGAAGAGTGGGAGAGAGTGGAGGGGAGGGAAAGAGACAGAGAGGGCGGGAGGGAGAGAGAGAGAGAGGGTGGGGGGGGGGTAAAAGAAGAGGGAGAGAGGAAGAAAGGGGCAAGGGGGTGAGAGAGAGAGACAGGGAAAGAGAGGTGGGGGAGAGAGGGGGAGGGAGGTGGGAGGGTGTTGGAGAGAGGGAGAGAGACAGATGGGATGAAAGAGGGAGAAAAGAGAGGGAGAGAGAGGGGAAATAGAGAGGAAGGGAGGAGAGAGGGAGAGGAGAAAGGGAGGTGAGGATGGAGAGAGAAAGTGGGAGGGGCGAGAGAAAAGAAGAGTGGAAGAAAGAGAGGGGGGAAAGCCAGAGAGAGTGAGGGAGGGAAAGAGGGGAGAGGGAGAGAGAAGAGGGGGGTGAGAGTGGAGGGCAAAAGAAGGATAGGAGATGGAGAGAGGAAGAAAGGGGGAGGGGGTGAGAGAGAGAGATGGGGAAAGAGAGGTGGGGGAGAGAGGGGGAGGGGGGTTGGAGGGTGGTGGAGAAAGGGAGAGAAACGGAGGGGTGAGAGAGGGAGAAGAGAGAGGTAGAGAGAGAGGGGAAATAGAGAGGAGGGAAGGGAGAAATCAGGAGAAAGAGAGGTGAGGATGGAGAGAAAAAGTGGGAGGGGTGAGAGAAAGAAGCGTGGAAGAAAGAGCGGGGGAGAGAAGGGGAGAAAGACAGAGAGAGTGAGGGAGGGTAAGGGGGGAGGGGGAGAGAAAAGAGGGGGGTGAGAATGGAGGGGAGAGAGGTTGGGAGAAAGGGGGGAGAGTGAGCTGAGACAGTGGACACAGAGAGAGAGAGGGGGGGTTTAGAGAGAAGGAATGGGGAGGGGAGAGAGAGGAAAAGGGGGACAAAGAGGAGAGTGAGACGGCAAAGTGAGTGAAGCAGAGAGGAGGAGGCAGAGACAGGGCCGTCTTAATAGCATCATGGTCCCCTGGGCAAAGTAATGCTCTGGGGCCCCTACAATGGTGACAGTGCAGGTAAACAGACATTAAGTAGGTAGGAGGCAAACTGCCTCCCCTATGCATCTATCACTCTTAGTGCCATCATGGGGCCCCCCAATTTCAGGGCAGTGTGGGCTCAAGGACCAGCTGCTTTGGGGAAAGTGCAGGGGCCCCCCCATGCAGCTGGGGCCCCTGGGCAGTGCCCAGGTGTGCCCTCTCATTAAGACAGCCCTGGGCAGAGAGGGGGGTGTACCCCATCCAATGTCTCCAGGCTACAGGGTGGCTTTCAGAAAGTTTGAAGGTTAATGAGCGAATCTGATAAGACCACATCATAGATATCTCCAGGCGGAGGTACCCAGCTCACCCTCTTCTGCTTCCATATAACTTCTGTGCTGTTTCTTCTCCCACTCCCATCCCATTTAGATACAGTTTCTATTTGCAAGCAAATGTTTATTTAAGAAAACATAACTTACAGAGAAATATAAGAAAACATAATATTTGTTTCTTATTGTAATGGCGATAGATCCTATTACCAAAGATAAGAAGGGTGAGAGTGGAATGGGTTGTGAAGGTGGAAAATGTTTTTTTTTAAATTGGAGGATATGTGGATAATAAAAAAATAGCCAGCTATCAGCTGACTCTGGGTCACTGGAGTAATTGACGTCCTGTGACCCCAAAAAAAATATTGTCAAAAGGTTTGGCCAAACTTCTTTTTAAAGGAAAGGGAGTCGGTGAAAGGATGAGGGAAGGGACCTATGGATAAAATATCTAACAGGGGACCCTTGAGCTAATCCAGTTTGGGTGACACCCTAGAATTTGAGAGTCAGCAAGTGGCTTTTCTCGTTTCTCTTTTTTTCTTTCCTATTTGTTCATCTCCTCTGATGTGGAAGGTCCCTGTACAATATTTGTGGGACACTTGCTTTTTCTTGTTAATTGAATTGCAGGGCCTTCCTCCCCCTTGTTGTGGAAATTTTATGAAGATGTATTTAATATGTATTGTCATAGTGTCTCCCAGTGTTAGTTCTCCCGCAACTCACTCTAAAGAGCTGACTGGGGCAGACTGACGCTGGTTGAGTCCTGTCTGGTAGTGGAAAATGTCTTAGGCCGGGTACACACCTATGCAAATTGGTTGCGGCTTAAACTGCATCCAATTCGCATAACATTATAAAATACATTGATTTTAATGAAGCTGTTCACATATGTGCGATGCATTCGCACTGCGCATTGCCCAAAAAATGTGTGCGTTTTCTAGGCATTTCTGTGAGGCTCAGGTGCGAATTCTGGCCCATTATCTTCTATGGGCATGCATCTGATTCGCACATGTGTTGCGTTCTGAACAGGGATCACCCTGCGGCCCCTCCACCCCAAAGCACCCTGTCCCCATGTTGATGAGGACAGGGCCTCTTACCGACAACCCTGGCCGTTGGTTGTTGGGGTCTGCGGGAGGGGGGCTTATCGGAATCCGGGAGACCCCTTTAATAATGGGGCCCCCAGATCCCGGCCCCCCACCCTATGTGAATGAGTATGGGGTACATCGTACCCCTACCCATTCACCTGGTGGACTAAAATGTCAATAAAAAACACATGTTTTTAAAGTATATTATTAGGCAGCTCCGGGGGTCTTCTTCCGACTCCAGGGGTCTTCTTCTGACTCCGGGGGTCTTCTTCTGACTCTCCGGCCTCTTCTCTCGCTCTCCGGTGCCTTCTCTGTGCTCTCCCATCATTCTCCGGGACTGTGAGGTCATGCGGGGGCGTGATCACCGGGTGGCATCACACGGTGACCACGCCCCATGCCTATATAAATCCTTGCGCACCGTGCAACCGGTATTACAGCGGGATGGAGCATCGAGTCAACATCTCAAGAAGAGAAGAGGGAAGAAGGCGACGAGCAAGACCGGGCCCTCGCTAGTAAAAGAGCTGCAAGAAGATAGCGGTGGTGCCCGGGAGAAGGAAGAAAGCACCGGAGAGCGGGAGGAGAACTGGAGAGTGCAGACAAAGCACCGGAGAGCGGGAGAAAAGGTCGGAGAGTTGAAAGAGACCCCCAAAGTCGGAAGAAGATCCCCGGAGTAAGAAGAAGACCCCCGAAGTCGGAAGAAGACCCCCGGAGCTGCCTAATAAATTACTTTAAAAACCTGTTTTTTTTTAATTGACATTTTTCTTCCACCAGGTGAATGGCTAGGGGTACGATGTACCCCATACTTATTCACATAGGGTGTGGTGGGGGGCCAGGATCTGGGGCCCCCTTATTAAAGGGGTCTCCCAGATTCCGATAAGCCCCCCGCCCGCAGACCCTGACAACCAATGGCCAGGGTTGTCGGAAAGAGGCCCTGTCCTCATCAACAAGGGGACAGGGTGCTTTGGGGTGGGGGGGCCGCAGGGTGTCCCCCCTACCCCAAAGCACCCACCCCCCATGTTAAGGGCATGCAGCCTGATACGGTTCCGGAGGGGGGGTGCTCGCTCGTCCCCACCCCCTTTCCTGAACTTCCGGGCTGCGTCGTATCGGGTCTGGCATGGATTTTGGGGGGACCCCACGCCGTTTTTTCGGCGTAGGGGTTCCTGTTAAAATCCATACCAGACCTAAGGGCCTGGTATGCTCATGGAGGGGAACCCAATGCTGCTTTTTTATTTAAAATTTGGCGTGGAGTTCCCCCTCATGATAACAGCGGCGAGACCTCCCTCCCCTCTCCAAGGTCATCAAATCCGCAGCTAAAACACAGTGGATCCGCTGAACAGCTGATTGAGAACTTGGCAGAGAGAACAAAGCTCAAAAACGCAACACACAAGTGTGAATCTGGCCTCAAGATTGGAGAGTGACAATTGCAGTGTGGGGATATGTCCACCGATGAAGGGGGGATATGTTCATTCTGCAAGGACATCATTGGTTATATGCGGATGTGCGCTTTTGTCTCTGCTATGTCTGATCAGTATGGTCGGGACTCGTAGCGCACGCCTGCAGATAGCCTCCCTTCCACAACCAATAATAGTATAATCCGGATATGTGTTGTTCTCTGGAATAGCGCAGAATAAGGATTCCTATCAGCGGTAAAACGTGAGTCTTGGGTTGTTATGACCAGAGATGGCGTCCATGTTTATTTAGCTTGCATTCACCCTGTCTCTGCTCAGACCCATCAGAATCCTTTAATTGTATTGTATTGTTTTGTATTGTACATCCTGCTGGAAGGATGTCTTTATATGGTTATTTCCTGGGTGGAGCTGACATCCTGTGACATCACTTCCTGTTGGTATTTTAATAAAAGAGAGAGACAGACTGTTCCCAGGCAGTCATGCTGGCCGAGCTGAGAGCGAAGGATGGTGATGTCTTTTTACTTGAATGAATGGTAAATTGAATGATTGGTGAGTAGATTTTTAGCTGAGATGCATTATATCATTAAGACAAAATGTGTTATTATTAGAGACACAAGATTTGGCTGTGTGCTCTGCGTACATGCCTTATTTCGCTAACACCCTGTCGAAGGATGTAATGGTCCACATGTATACTACGTGAGCCAAAATGTCTAGCAGGTCCCCCCTTTTTTTTGGCTCTATAGCTATATTTTGTTACCTATTGGATGATGAGCCCTTGAGAAACTGTTATCACTCATCCTTCAGAAGAAAAGAGTTCATGTTGTCGTTCATTTGCTAAAGTGGCCATGTGCCATAGCTGTACTATAATTACTTTGTATAAATAGTTACATTCTTTGAGACAATGGTATATGAATGTCTCCTGTTATTTTTGAATGTGACTGCTCTCTGTATGTGGAGGAATTTGGCTTTGCACTTCTTTTGCCATACTTCAAAAAACATTGTACTTAATTTTTACTTCTTTGAAATCTTCAATACAAATTATTGTAAATGAACGAATGGGGGAAGTGGAATGGAGAAGAAAAGAAGAAGGAAGGAAGGAAGGTAGAGGGAAAAAAAGAAGAGGGATAAAAAAAGGAAGAGAGAGAGAGAGGAAAGAAAAAAAGGCGAAGGGGGAATGTGAGGATAGTAACCAAAGAGGAAGGTCTCACATTCCGGGCATAATGTTTTTGCATTGCTTAGAGGAGGTTTAATGTATCTATGATGCCTATAGGTATCATAAAAAAGGTCACCTTTATATACGTGCAGCATTATATTAAACGTCTCAAAATGCAAACCAGTCTAATACTTCACATCAGGAGCAAAAGCAACTGCCAGATAGAACCGACTCCCAACAAAAGAAATCCTCCTTTTCTCATTATAAAAGCTACATTAATGCATGAAAAGCCAATTGCACATTTTCCTGTGTTTCTCTAGAAGTATTATTATCTCAGGGCACATTTGTAACCTACTGCTGTTTGTATGCTGCCTCTGAAAGATTTCATCCCCGGCACACATTGTCTTCCAGTAAGTTAAATGTCAGATGCAGTACGGGGACATATCTATTTCCATTTAATAAGGAAAAAAAAAGAAAATGTGCAGCCAAGTGTTTTTCTAACATCTATGGGTAGCACAGTGGCTAAGTGGTTAGTACTTCTGCCTTGCAGCACTATGATTTTTTGTCTGAATCCCAATCACGGCACTACCTGCCTGGAGTTTGCATGTTCTTCCTGTGCCTGAGTGGGTTTCCTCCGCAGTGCCGGGACAAGGTCACCTAGAGCCCAGGGTAGTGTTTCTCAACTCCAATCCTCAAGGCGCCCCGACAAGTCATGTTTCCAGGCTTACGCCGACACTCGAGATACGCCGCGTAAGTGTAAATATGCGCCGTCGTATCTATGCGCCGTGCCCACAAAACTAGATACGCCTGAAAATAGGCTTCCTACGACCGACGTAACTTGCCTACGCCGGCGTATCGTAGGCGCATATTTACGCTGGGCGCATTTGCCGCTCCCATGGATTTTCTATGCACATATGCAAATGTATATTCACATTGAATGTGTAAAGAGCTGTGCAAAGTCACCAACAGCTCCCGGTCACAGATTCTGTTCCAGAATCTGTGACCGGGCCTACCACCGGGCCTACAATGGTAGATCAGTTGCTCCGAACCAACGTGGTCCCGGAGCCAGGAACAAATCTGGCCTTTATGTAAGAGTGGCAAGAAGAAATTCATTGTTGAAAGAAATCCATAAGAAGTCCCGTTTGCAGTTCGTGAGAAGCCATGTGGGGGACACAGCAAACATGTGGAAGAAGAAGTTACAAAGAGAAATATCAACATATTAGTAAATTTTCCCTTTATATAATAGACCTTTCAATAGGACCTGGATATGTCATACAGATGACTGTCAGTAGTCTAGGATGACTGTGCTAGGTCTCGATGCATTTCGCGAGAGGAGTCTCGCTTCTGTAAATGAGGATAATGTAAAAAATATATATATTTTTTTTGCCAAGCATATGCATGTAAGTTTAATACGTTCCACTTATGATTGATAGAGGACTCCTGGCCTACTAGCTGGTATACTAGCTGGTATAGATGACTCTTTCTGAAGTAGTCTAAAGATGAGTGTATATAAATGGGTATATTACACTAAATTTGTAAAAGAAACTTCAAAGTGGAACGTCCATAAAAATGGATGGATAAATGCATAAAAATGCCAACCATGCCACCAAGCTTTCCCCTGGGAGCTGCTTGAGGGCTCGTGATAGAGCGAGAACCAGGATCTGTGTGTGTGTGTAAACACGCAGATCCTGGTTCTTTCAGGGGAGAGTAGACTGATCATGTGTTCATACTGATTATGAACGCGGATCTGTCATCTCTCCTAGTCAGTCCCATCCTCCCCACAGTTAGAACACACACCAGGGAACACATTTAACCCCTTGATCGCCCCCCTAGTGTTAACCTCTTCCCTGCCAGTGACATTTATACAGTGACATTTATACCGTAATCAGTGCATTTTTATTGCACTGGTCGCTGTATAATTGTCACTGGTCCCAAAAATGTGTCAAAAGTGTCCGATCTGTCTGCCGCAATATCGCAGTCCCGATAAAAAACGCAGATCGCTAACATTACTAGTAAAAAAATAATAATAATAAAAATGCCATTTGCGCAAACCAATCAATATACGCTTATTTCAATGTGTTTACCAAAAATATGTAGAAGAATACATATCGGCCTAAACTGAGGAAAAGAATTGGGATATTTATTATAGCAAAAAGTAAAAGATATTGTGTTTTTTTCAAAATTGTCGCTCTTCTTTTGGTTATAGCGCAAACAATAAAAACCGGAGATGTAATCAAATACCACCAAAATAAAGCTCTATTTGTGGGGGAAAAGGGATGTTTTGTTTGGGTATAGCGTTTCACGACTGTGCAATTGTCAGTTAAAGGGACGCAGTGCCGAATTGCAAAACATGGCCTGGTCATTGAGCAACCAAATCTTCCGGGGCAGAATTGGTTAACACATTCCGATGCCAGTTCATCATTTAGCTTGCATCAAGTGCTGTGACAAGCTTTTATAACTTTCTGGTGATTCACTGATTAATAGTGCTGCGACATGAAAACCTTTTATTTCTTCTCCTATATCTCTCAGGCGTTCAATCATTTCCAAGGTGTGCCTTATGTAATCCTGCATATCCTGGGCTTTCATCAGTTTGGTTTGGTATAGCTTTCTAATCAAATACAGTTCATTGCTGAAATTCGCTCTTTATTGTACCTTTTGTAATCCTTCCCACATTTCTTTAGCAGTTTCACATTTACATATGTATGTATGATTTGATCATCTTCTATGCTACCAGAGATTGCGCTCTGAGCTTTTTGGTCTTTCTCTATCCACTCAAGGGTTTTCTAGCCCAACTTAATTTCTACATTTCTACGTACCTTCTCTTATTAGCAGCAATTTCATTTTGAATTTTCAAGACTGGTACTTCTGGTTTGTCAGATTTGTAAATTAAAGCTTTGTTGCAGCTGTGTTACTGGCAATTTTCTTTTATTCTTCTGTAGTCTTCTTTCTGTTGATGTATCTTGCACGTATGTGCTGTAGATGGGTGGGTGTCTGGGCTATAACTGTGTCCATAACCTTTTAGAAATTCTATATATAGCCCAACAAAATAAACAGTGCACAGTCCACATGGGCTTTATCTGCTGCTTAACTGCAAACAGGAAACAAGAACCTTTATTATACAGGGAAAAGAGTTTATCATGGATGCAGCTACAAACTGCCATCTAATGGCTGATGTAGTTATTGCACAAAATACATGAACAATGTAATTCCAACAGTTTTAGCGTCCTGTTTTGCATGAGGCCTTACACGATGTGAGTCTCTATTTTTATGACCTGAACCATCCATCCACCTGGGGGTGTTGTGCAGCTGTGAAGAAAACAAGTTGGGGAGGAGTATTGTCTTTTTGATGGATTACTCTAATCATGAAAGATAAACTCAAGCCTTGTTAGCCTAATCGGAAAAAAGATAGGCTGACATTTTTGGTGAGTGAGATTCCAAATGACTAGCGAAGGGATCAGGAAAAACACTATGTAGTGTGGGCAGCCTGGTACACAAAATGAATGCCAAAATCTAAATTAAGTTCTCTCATCTTTACCAGGTAGTTTAATTTAAATTCTAAATGTTAAACTTCAGTCTGTCTCTAAATAAATCTCAGTTTGTGTAGAATGGACTAGCTTACAGTATATATTTTTCTTTATGCAGCTTGTTAGGGGAATTGACCTCTTTAATACAATGTAGAGACATTACATTTTTCTGTTTGGAAGTATCAGAAACACATATTTCATATTTCTGTGATTATTATCCTGCAGCTACATTTTATTATATGAAAACAGTATGACTCCAGTGTAATGAATGCAGAGCAGCTTATTCTTCGGACCCTTTGGCAAATCTTGTTTTATTTCTCATTGGGTAGTCAAGATCATTTAGACTGTAACTCTGCAAGCAAGATAAACCAACAATAAACTCCTTCTGAAATATTGTACTTTTACTGAATCGTTCAAGGTTGTGTATTTTTCTGAAATATAGTATTATTGCTCCTAAAAAAATGCCACAAAGCGGCATGAGTTCTACCCCAGCCACTTCCTTGTGAGGACATACTCTTATGCCTCGTACACACGGCTGGATTTTCCGAGAAAAAAAGTCAGACTGGCTAGGAAAGTCCAGCCGTGTATAGCCTCCATGGGACTTTTTTTTCGAAAGTCCGACGGACCTTAAATAGAGAACCTGTTCTCTTTTTTTTCGTCAGACTTCCGACAGACTCACGGCAGACTTTTGCATGGTCAAAGGTCCGACCTTGTGTACAAGGCATTAGAAGATATCCTTCCTTGTAACACCTATCTCCGGATTCATATACCTTTTTTTGGCAGCCTAATGTCCGCTGATCTGCCAGGTTCAACATACACATTTAGATTTACCAACTTTAGATTTAACAAAGCTATGTATGAGTATCTGCCTAAACTATCCAAGAAATTTGTAACTGTTCTGCATGTGGCTTTTAAAAGCTTATGTCTGGGCAAAATTACAAAAAAACATAAGCAGTACATTTTTGCAATACATGCACATTTTTCTATATTCTATCCCTAAAATTCCCGACGTCCTTGCCAGAAATTCAGTTAGTTCCCAAATCCCTCTTATGGAGTGACAACACTTCACCTGTTGCACAAAAACGTCAAACAGTAATGCCAGCCAGCCTAATTCTCCCATGCTGAATTACAGAACTCCACATATTATCAACCTTTACATATAAGGTTGAAAAAAAGACACAGGTCCATAGAGTTCAACCTATCTGTGTGTAAAATGTAAAAATGTATTCTTTAATGCCGTGTACACACAATCGTAAATTCGGACAACAAAACCGTGGATTTTTTTCCAACAGGATTTTGGCTCAAACTTGTCTTGCATACACACGGTCACACAAATTTTGTCGGAAATTCCGAACGTCAAGAACGCGGTGACGTACAACACTACGACGAGCCGATAAAAATGAAGTTTAATTATTCCGAGCATGCGTCAAATTGATTCCGAGCGTGAACAGTAGGGAACCAGGCTGTTCACTTCCTGATTTCCTAACTGAAGGCACTCGGGAGTCGAGGGATGGGTTGGCTTTGGGTGAGGATATCGCGGGCGCCTTGGACAGGTAAGTGTTCTTATTTTAAAAGTCAGCAGCTGCAGTATTTGTAGCTGCTGGCTTTAGAAAAGAAATGTTGCCATAAATCCGCTTTAAAGTATCAATGTTGTTGTAAGTAATCTGGTTCCTAGGTAGGCAGCTTCTACACCCCAGAGTATCTCCATGGTCTCTAACTTTTAGTGTAATGTAACAAAATTGGAAAGAGGTGAAGATACAACTTTGTTCCAATAAAGATCATTGGACTACAATAAAAAGTAGGCAACACGTTTTAGGGGTTCAAAAATGCTCCCTTCATCAGGGCTAGAACAAAAACATAAGAATATCTCCATATTAACACAATATCCCCTCCACAGGATTTTAATGCTGAGGAGGTGATATTGAATTGATATTGTATTGATATGGAGACATCCTTATGTTTTTTCTAGCCCTAATGAAGTGTCCGCTTTTGGATACCCAAAATGCATTGTATGCTTTTTGGATTGTAACCCTGAATTTAAAAAAGTTGTATCAGTACACATTTTTGTTACATTACCTGCCTGTGTCCCCCGCTAGGGATATTCAAATGCCTATTTTTCCTGGCGACCATTGTCACTGGACTAAAAGTGAAGGAAAATCCACAATTTTACAATTGTCATTGCAACAGAATGTGAGGGGAAATCTTCTCTGGTGACAACTGTGTCAGATGTGATTTCCACACACTTCCTGTTGTGTCTCTGTAACACGATGTCTGGGAAAAGCTCCCTGATAAGAGACAGACAGCAAAAAGAATATTCTTTACTTGAGCCCAAAAATAAAAAATAGACATAGCACTTTATATGTAGCCCAATATGACCTTCTTGACACAGTTTGTATGTGGTTTGCATGTGTTGCGAATGGCTCAGTTCAAGAGATTTGAACTTGACAATTCAAATCAATGTATCGTGTTATGTCGCATACACACAGTCGGAATTTCCAACAACAAATGTTCGCTGTGAGCTTTTTGTCTGAAAATCTGACTGTGTGCATGCTTCATCGGACATTTGCTGTCGGAATTTCCGACAACAAATGTTTGATTGCTGGTTCTCAATTTTTCCGAAAACAAAAGTTCTTGTCGGAAATTCCGATTGTTTGTAGCCAGTTCCGACGCACAAAAATCCTACGCATGTTCGGAATCAATTTGACACATGCTCGGAATCACTGAACTTCATTTTCTCGTCTCATCCTAGTGTTGTACGTGACCGCGTTCTTGACGTTCGGAATTTACGACAACATTTGTGTGACCGTGTGTATGCATGACAAGTTCGAGCGAACAATCCGTCGGAAAAACAAATCCACGGTTTTGATGTCTGAATGTCCGATCGTGTGTACACAGCATTAGTGTAAAAAGGCCATAAAGAAAACATTGGAAATTTTAATGCATTTTGCCTGCGTTGGAAAATTCATGAAAATGAGCAGGTATTCAGAAAAAAGTTTCCCCATTATCTACCGCATATAGAAAGTTATCTTCAGCATATATGGTGCAGTATTCTAGAGGAAGTGTATGTTTGTTGGAGCTTGTAATAGAACTTTACAAACATGTCTGATGATGTTCCATGAATCACGCCGCAACATCACTAGAGCCAGAGCATTATGCAGAGCCGGCAAACTCGCAGTGTCTGTACTCTCATTATCTCACTTCCATAATGATTAACACCCCTGTAACTACATTTGTGACATACATCACCATGAGCCACATCTGGGTGGCAGAAGTGATGAGCAAATGATTTACAATGGAAAATGTGTGTATAGAATATCTGCCATTGTTCTCTATAGGAGGGGGAAAGAAAACATTGGCTGAAGTTCACAGTACATTGCAAGACAGAGAGGCTCTATAGGGGCTAGGCATGAAAACAAATCTATAAAAGAACATGTGCTTACATTGTTTTATTTAATTACCAGAGATTCTTTGTTCCACCAACCCCGTGCCTGTGCATACAAGTAATAGAAACAGGCATTTAAAGCAAAGAGTTTTGTAAAAAAATACGATAACACATAGGGCATTATTTATACCTATTTTCACCCAAGATTGACCCAATTTTTACACATTATCCCAACTGAATCCAATTAAAAAAAGGTATGCATCTTGGGTAAAGGTTATGTGAAAACATTTATAAAAATATTTTACAGTAACTAATATCTAAAAAGAGGTAAAACACAAAGGGGTAGATGTATGAACAGTTATTTTTAAGAGCAGATAGGAATCACATGCCATAAATGGATCAAAATATGTCTGGGCCCAATTTCGTCTGTGGCCATTCCAACTCAAATTAAGTCGATCTAACGATCAGCTTCTGTTTATTGGAAATCTTGAAAAATGCAGCAGTGATCAGTGTTTTCTGACAGCGGAGGAGTCCCCGCTGTCAGAATACAATAACACAACAAGAAGGATTTCTCTATCTACCTTTCTTGTGTGGATGGGGTAATCTGTTAATTTTTTATGACCCATCTATGGGCAGCCATAGGCTTAGGCCTTGTACACACGATAGGTTAAACCGATGAAAACGGTCCGATGGACCGTTTTCATCAGTCCAAACTGATCATGTGTAGGCCCCATAGGTTATTTAACCTTAGGTTAAAAAAATGAGAACTTGCTTTAAAATTTAACCTATGGATGGTAACCGATAGGTCAAAACCGATCGTTAGTATGCAAAACCATCGGTTAAAAACCCTGCTCAGAATCAAGTCGACGCATGCTTGGAAGCATTGAACTTAGTTTTTTTCAGCACGTCGTTGTGTTTTACGTTGTGTTTTACGTCACCGCGTTCTGACACTATTGGTTATTTAACCTATGGTGTGTAGGCACGACGGACCATCAGTCAGCTTCATAGGTTAACCTAGGACAACTGTCCTTCAGACAGTTTTCATCGGATGGACTGATCGTGTGTACGAGGCTTTAATGCACAAGGGTGCAATACAGCCCACTGTAGCGTGATTGATGGTACCATAGTGTTACTAGAGTACAGCCTCTGCTGAAAGGGTTGCAGTATTTTATATAACCACCCTACACTGGCCCACTGAAAGGGATCCTTTCTAGTAGCTAGTGTATGCTACCTACTGTTCTCTTATGCCCCGTACACACGGTCGGAATTTCCGCCAGCAAAAGTCCGATGTGAGCTTTTCGTCAGAAATTCCGACCGTGTGTATGCTCCATCAGACTTTTCCTGCTGGTTTTTCTGCCAGCAAAAGATTGAGAGCTGGTTCTCAATTTTTCAGATGGAAAAAATTCCAATCGTAAAATCCGATGGTCTGTAGCAATTCCAAAAGCATGCTCGGAAACAATTCAACAATTTTTTTTAATGTCATTGTTTAATGTCAGTGTGTGGGCTTCAGACCATTTTTCGGGTTCTGAAACACATTTTTTTTCGAACATGCTCTATTTTTTCATGACGTTTTTAACGTTGTCGTTTTTCAGGTAGTAAAAAATGGTCGTGTGTGGGCTTTAACGACGTGAAAAATCCGCGCATGCTCAGAAGCAAGTTATGAGACGGGATCGATCGTTCTGGTAAAACTAGCGTTCGTAATGGAGTAAGCACATTCATCACGCTGTAACAGACAGAAAAGCGCGAATCGTCTTTTACTAACAAGGAATCAGCTAAAAGCAGCCCAAAGGGTGGCGTCATCCGAATGGAACTTCCCCTTTATAGTGCCGTCGTATGTGTTGTACGTCACCGCGCTTTGCTAGAGCATTTTTTTTTCACGATTGTGTGTAGGCAAGGCCGTTTTAATGATCAAGTTGAAAAAAACGTTGTTTTTTCTAGAGCCTGAAAAACGTAGTTTTTTACAACCCGAAAAATTATCCTGTGTACGCGGCATTAAACCTAATTTTCCCGGCTCATCGTAGGGTTGTACGTCACCGCGTTCTTGACGGTCGAACGTTCAAAGAACCTTTGTGTGACCGTGTGTATGCAAGCCAAGCTTAAGCGGAATTCCGTCGGAAAAAAAAAATCCAATTTTTTTTTCCGACGGAAAATCCGATCGTCTGTACAGGACATTAGAAGGTTCTTCAACACTGGACACTTAATCTGTCCCTTCTTGCCAGGAACCTTTCCCTGTGCTAAGCACTGTCTCTAACCCCCAGGTTCTTCACCCTAACCTACCACCCACTCAAAGCATGCTCAAATTATGTGGGATTCCTTATTTAAAGGGTCCCTATACCATGGCTGAACTCTAGTGGCATTAAATCAGACACTTACCTTTTCTTAAACAACAAATTCTCTTAACAAACTCTCCTTCTCCTGCAGCATTGGTACAGTGCCACCTACAGGAAAGAAGAATGTCTGCACCTGCCTACATGCATGCACAACTTAATGCAACTAAATGCATAGCTGTCTACAGCTTCCTTCACCCATTTATATCTATGGGCAATTGTACGCAGCGCAAGAACATTCAAGGCACAAAACTATACAGCTGGTTTATGTTGTTCCGGTGCCTTATGGTTGTGTGTGTCATGTCAATGCAGTGTTTTGTTCTAGCGGTATATGTATAAAAAGGGAGATAGGTACATATGACACTAGCACAACATTGTTCCTGTATAAGCCCCCCTTCAGACTTAGTATTGTAGTAAAAATTCACGCACAGCCAGTCAAACAACAACAAAGAAAAATTCCCAGCTCAACTTACCAGCCAGCCTGCAACAAGCCAAATCGTCCTGTCTAATTGTTCACATTAAAAATAGGGGTTGATTTATTGTTAACCACATGCCGACCAGCCGCCGTCGTTTTACGGCGGCAAGTCGGCTCCCCTGCGCGAGAGCACGTAATATAACATTGGCTCTAGCGCAGGCCACTAGGGGCGCGTGCGCTCCCCCGACTCCCGTGCGCGTGCCCGGCAGGCGCGATCGTTACAGAGCGGGGACCGGGAGCTGTGTGTGTAAACACACAGCTCCCGGTCCTGTCAGGGGGAGAAATGCTGATCTTCTGTTCATACAATGTATGAACAGGAGATCAGTCATTTCCCCTAGTGAGGCCACCCCCCCTACAGTTAAAACACACCCAGGGAACATACTTAACCCCTTCCCCGCCCCCTAGTGTTAACCCCTTCACTGCCAGTGGCATTTTTATAATAATCCAATGCATTTTTATAGCACTGATCGCTATAAAAATGCCAATGGTCCCAAAAATGTGTCAAAAGTGTCTAAAGTGTCCGCCATAATGTCGCAGTACCGGAAAAAAAACGCTGATCGCCGCCATTACTAGTAAAAAAAAAATAGTAATAAAAATGCCATAAAAATACCCCCTATTTTGTAAACGCTATGGGGCAGATTCACGTACAGCCGCGCAAATTTGTGCGGGCGTAACGTATTTAATTTACGTTACGCCTCCGCAACTTACACGGGCAAGTGCTGTATTCTCAAAGCACTTGCTCCGTAAGTTGCGGCGGCGTAGCGTAAATCACCCGACGGAATTCAAATTCGGCGGGTAGGGGGCGTGTATCATTTAAATGAAGTGCGTCCCCGCACCGAACGAACTGCGCATGCGCCGTCCGTAAAATATCCCAGTGTGCATTGCTCCAAATGATGTCGCAAGGACGTCATTGGTTTCGACCTGAACGTAAATGACGTCCAGCCCCATTCACGGACGACTTACGCAAATGATGTAACTTTTTAAAATTTCGACACGGGAACGACGGCCATACTTAACATTGGCTGTGCCTCATACAGCAGGGCCAACTTTACGCCGCGCGTACGTTCGGGAATTCGCGTATCTAGCTAATTTGCATACTCGACGCGGATTTCGACGGAAGCGCCACCTAGCGGTCCAAAAAAAAATGCACTTAAGATCCGACGGCGTAAGAGACTTACGCCTGTCGAATCTAATGGATATCTATGCGTAACTGATCAGTCGCATAGATACGACGGCTCAACACAGAGATACGACGGCGTATCTGGAGATACGCTGTCGTATCTCGGTTGAGAATCTAGGCCTATAACTTTTGCGCAAACCAATCAATAAACGCTTATTGCGATTTTTTTTTACGAAGAATACGTATCGGCCTAAACTGAGGAAAAAAAATGTTTTTTTATATATATTTTTGGAGGATATTTATTATAGCAAAAAGTCAAAAATATATATTTTTTTCAAAATTGTCGCTCTATTTTTGTTTATAGCGCAAAAACTAAAAACCGCAGAGGTGATCAAATACCACCAAAAGAAAGCTCTATTTGTGGGGAAAAAAGGACGCCAATTTTGTTTAGGAGCCACGTCGCACGACCACGCAATTGTCAGTTAAAGCGACGCAGTGCTGAATCGCAAAAAGTGTTCTGGTCTTTGGGCAGCAATATGGTCCGGGGGTTAAGTGGTTAAAGGGGGCTTCCAGATTCTAATAAGCCCCCTACCCTCAGACCCCCCACAACCACAGGGCCAAGGTTGTGGGGAAGAAGCTCTTGTTATCATCAACATGGGGACAAGATGTTTTGCCGGGGGGTCCCACTTTGAGGGCATGTGGCCTGGTATGGTTCAGACGGGGAGGCCATACGCTTGCCTCGCCTTTCTTGGCCTGCCAGGCTGCATACTCAGATAAGGGTCTGGTATGGAGTTTGGGGGACCCCTTACCAAAAAGGAAAAATTGAGATGGGAACCCCGTAAAATCTATAGCAGACCTAAGGAAGGGCCTTCTATTGATTTTGGGGGACACCGTTCCTTTTTGTTTTTTCGGCGTGAGGTTCCTGTTGAAATCCATACCAGACATGAAGGGTCTGGATTGTGGGTTGGGGGCACATTGTTTTTTTTTCCCCTGGCAGCTCATTTTTTCATATGCTGTGAGCTTGGGGATGAGGCATTTCGCTTACCAGAAAAGTGCAGTTTGACAAAAAGAACAAATTGTCAAATCTTATTTATCAATATACAGTATATCCAAGGTATGAAGATTTGGCAAATCAGCTATTTTTATGAAGTACTGTACAGAGGACAAGAGCATGGTATGGAGAAAAATTATTTTAGAAAGTTTAGGAAGATATTGTTATATGGGGGGAACCAATGCGCAAAACCAGCCTAACTGTAAATATTTAAAATATCAACTAAAATATAAAAGCAGCAGCCACTACTAAGATAGTGCTCACGCACCAAAAGACATATGTAAATTGGGGGTAAATAGAGGCGCTTGCCAATTAAAATAACTAAAATAACTAAAATGCCAAATATCGCACAGCAACGTATGGATAGTAATGATTAGATCCAAATATATGTTTCACTCCTTGTTTCCAATACCTTCAAAGCATCTAAATTGAGATGAATGAGGTGGAGATAGTGAAAATTAATAATCCAAAAAATAGACTAAAAATAATAAATAATAGTCAACACATTAATATCAATCCAATGGTGTCATAAAACAGTGATAACTTAAGTGATAAATCCGTAGAAAGGACCAAAAACACACAGTGTAAAGTCTGAGTGATAAATAATGTTAAAAAATAAACATCAATAGTTTGTGAATAAATAATCTTCAAAATAAAAAATATAAAATATATTATATATATAAAAAATATAATATGATATAAGCAAAAAATGTTGAGTAAAAAAGGTTGGTGAAAAAATGTGATAAATAATTTCAAGTTAATTAAAGTGTTTCAAGTCAACCTCTAACAGTAGTGGAAAGTTCCAAAAGAAAGGTGCAAGAAAAAAAAAAAACTTATAGTAAGGTGCCAGTCCAAACTCTTCCAAAAAAAGTGTAAATAGTAATTAAATAAGTGCTGCCATCCACCGCACGAAATTCCAGTGTAGTTTGTGCAGTCTCGTGAAGATAATTCCAGCCTCTCACCTCAAAACAGGTTAAACCAGCCTGTTAGATGTATTGAAGGATTCCAGCAATGTAAACTCTATGGGTCACTCCAAAACGTCCACCAAGGGTAAAGCTCCAGACCACTCACATGCAAGTAAATGTAAACTCCATAGTGTAATAGGTTCAACACAATTTTAATAGTGGTTAAAACAAAGTATTACACTCACATTTACCAGGAAGTAAAATCAGCATGCAGCGAGTGTTTGTATGTAAAGAAGTAGATCTCCGCTCTCGGCCGCGAGCGGAGATGACGTCACCGCCGGCACTTTCCTTCACCTGACGCGTTGTAAAACCTGCTTCACTGTGTCCATAGACTGACCAGTCCTTGGTCTTGTAGTAAGTGTCCTTACAAATGCAAACACTTGGATCCAAAATCAGGGATGAGCAGTGTGTCTCAATGTGAGGAGGCATATTGGAGCATGGCTGCTCATCCCTGATTTTGGATCCAAGTGTTTGCATTTGTAAGGACACTTACTACAAGACCAAGGACTGGTCAGTCTATGGACACAGTGAAGCAGGTTTTACAACGCGTCAGGTGAAGGAAAGTGCCGGCGGTGACGTCCTCTCCGCTCGCGGCCGAGAGCGGAGATCTACTTCTTTACATACAAACACTCGCTGCATGCTGATTTTACTTCCTGGTAAATGTGAGTGTAATACTTTGTTTTAACCACTATTAAAATTGTGTTGAACCTATTACACTATGGAGTTTACATTTACTTGCATGTGAGTGGTCTGGAGCTTTACCCTTGGTGGACGTTTTGGAGTGACCCATAGAGTTTACATTGCTGGAATCCTTCAATACATCTAACAGGCTGGTTTAACCTGTTTTGAGGTGAGAGGCTGGAATTATCTTCACGAGTCTGCACAAACTACACTGGAATTTCGTGCGGTGGATGGCAGCACTTATTTAATTACTATTTACACTTTTTTTGGAAGAGTTTGGACTGGCACCTTACTATAAGTTTTTTTTTTTTTCTTGCACCTTTCTTTTGGAACTTTCCACTACTGTTAGAGGTTGACTTGAAACACTTTAATTAACTTGAAATTATTTATCACATTTTTTCACCAACCTTTTTTACTCAACATTTTTTGCTTATATCATATTATATTTTTTATATATATAATATATTTTATATTTTTTATTTTGAAGATTATTTATTCACAAACTATTGATGTTTATTTTTTAACATTATTTATCACTCAGACTTTACACTGTGTGTTTTTGGTCCTTTCTACGGATTTATCACTTAAGTTATCACTGTTTTATGACACCATTGGATTGATATTAATGTGTTGACTATTAATTATTATTTTTAGTCTATTTTTTGGATTATTAATTTTCACTATCTCCACCTCATTCATCTCAATTTAGATGCTTTGAAGGTATTGGAAACAAGGAGTGAAACATATATTTGGATCTAATCATTACTATCCATACGTTGCTGTGCGATATTTGGCATTTTAGTTATTTTAGTTATTTTAATTGGCAAGCGCCTCTATTTACCCCCAATTTACATAGGAAGATATTGTTACTATTAGTGGACAAGCTATGGAATATTCTTCCGCAGGTTAACTGAAATTTAAAAAAGTACAGGATAATATATGAATTTTACTCACAAAACATGAAACTGCTTCTAGGTCAGTGGTTCTCAACCTGGGGGTTGGGACCCCCTCGGGGGTCGAATGACAATTTGCCAGGGGTTACCGAATCCTGGGCTGTTTCTGAAGCCCACGCTGCTCTCCCAGCCTTCTTTTCACGGCCGCCCAACTGGGGCTGTTCATGAAGCCTGTGGCCGCTCACCCTGCCTCTATGCAGCCGCTAATTTAGTTCACGGTATGGCTGGGGGACAGAGTCTAGAGGTCAGCTGACTGGTGAGGAATGTGAAGTGGAAGGGGCTGGAGGAGACCCTATCTCCTGATGTCAGCATAGGTGTCACTGCTATGAGACAACACAAAGTCGGAGACACAGTGAAGCCGAAGACACAGTGAGTAAGACTACCTGTGATTATAGTTGCCATTAAAAGTCCCCACTACAGTTCTGAGATCAACAGCAGATGACCTTGATCAAGAGCACCTAAGTTGGCTGATCAGAACTCCCCGCCAGCATTGCCACTCATCCCATTCCCCCCACCAAAGAGTAAGAGCAGGAATAAAAATAGAGAATACATGGAAGGGAGAGGAAAAGAGGGGGAGGAACAAAAAAAAGAGAGAGAGAAAGAATAATAAAGAACAAGAAGGATGGCTAGAGACGGGGATGGGGGGGGGGGGGAAAGAATTTGGCATAGAGAGAGATAAATGGGAAATAAAATGAGAACAAAGAAAACAAAATGGTACATCCTAAAATGTACCATAATGGGTTTTAATACTGCATGAGTGGAATGGACTCAGGGAGTGCTAAATGTCTGTTGGTTAGGGGCAAGGCAAATTACTTCATTTGCCTTGGGTGCTAACAACCAACGTTACAAAAATAATTTTACTGTTAGGGGTCCCCACAACTTGGGAAATTTTATCAAGGGGTCACGGCACTAGAAGGTTGAGAACCACTGTTCTAGGTGCTCGCAGATGCTCATTCCTAAAAGTTTTTTTCTCCCATAGCGTAAGTCGTGGAGCCATACACCACTTCCAATGGGTAAAATATACTTTATTGCTTGGAACATGCACCAACAAAAATATCCAGTGTCCCCCCTCTAACATGTTTATACCCTACCTGGTCGATAGACTTTTTTTTGCAAAAATCTTCCTATAAGATTATACAGTACAGTGGATCCCTGGATTACGAGCATAATACTTTCTAGGAGAATGTTTGTAATCCAAAGCACTTGCATATCAAAGCGAGTCTCCCCATAAAAGTCAATAGAAACAAAGATAATTTGTTCTGCATTGACTTCTATGGCATGCAATACCGCATATGGCCAGAGGTGGGGACAGCGCCGGAGAGCCTTGGAAATGCTTGGGGACAGCTCAGCTGATCTTGGAAACCCTCCGAAAGGTTTGGAACCACTCGGGAACGTAGCATTTCCAGATATTTCCAAATGGCTCCGAACTGTTCCGAGTGTCAAACCGCACCTTTGGCCAAATGCAGTACTGCACACCCCATTAGCTTGAATTCTGCCTGTGTTGCGAATCAACACTCGCAAACCGAGTCAGAATTGTTCTTAAAAAGTTGCTCATTTTTTAAAACGCTCGTTAACTGCGTTACTTGTAAACCAAGGTTCCACTGTATGTGCATTTAAAGTGGAAGAAAAGACTGACTCCAGTCTAGTCATGTGATCCTGCAGCTTTGGCTCAGAGAGTGCTCAACAATGCCTGGATATTCCGGTAGCTGTAACCTCACCTATAGAATCCCATGGCCCAGCTGTTATCGCACAGGTGAGCCAGAGCTGCGGGACCATGTGACTGTACCAGAGCAGATTGAGAATAGGTACACAGATCTTTTTCCTACAGGTTAGGCAGGATTGGTAGGAGGAGAGGGGAGGGAACATTTTTCAGATGTAAAAGTCTCCTTTGCAGAGATATTGAAAAGGTTTAAGAATGCTGCTGGACACTGCTGTCTTGGATGTGATAGACACTGCTGTCTTGGATGTGATGGACACTGCTGTCTTGGATGTGATGGACACTGCTGTCTTGGATGTGATGGACACTGCTGTCTTGGGTGTGATGGACACTGCTGTCTTGGATGTGATGGACACTGCTGTCTTGGATGTGATGGACACTGCTGTTTTGGATGTGATGGACACTGCTGTCTTGGATGTGATAGACACTGCTGTCTTGGATGTGATAGACGTTGCTGTCTTGGATGTGCTGGACACTGCTGTCTTGGATGTGATGGACACTGCTGTCTTGGATGTGATGGACACTGCTGTCTTGGATGTGATGGACACTGCTGTCTTGGATGTGATGTCAGCAGCACCAGAAGTCACAGAGCTGTCACTCGAGTAACATTTTAGGCCCCATGCACAGGGGCATCAAAATGCATGGGTTCTTGTGTGTTTAGTGCCATTTTGGTAGCAAGTAAAGCTTTGCAATGACTGAATTTAGATATAGACAGCAGTGGCGGTGCGTCCATAAAGGGCACAGGAGCGCCGCCCCCCTCTCCTGCTCGCCCCCCCCCCTCCTGTTTAACCATAGATGGATTAATGCATTGCATGAATCTGTCTATGGTCCCCGCTGCCGCCCCCTATTCATGTGCCCGGTCCCTTGTTGGGTGGCGGGCATATGAATTACAGCGGCAGCTTTTGTATGGAAGCGCCTGATTAGAGCCGTAGGCTCTAACAGGCTTCCAAAAGGGTAAGCAGCTGGTGCAACGCTGTGCGTTTGCTGCTTACTCAGTGGTGTGTTTGGGAAGCTTCCCTATCACTTACCCGCCTCTCAGCCAATCAGGTTGCTGGGTATGTTACACATTGAGGAGCGTGGAGGACCGTGACCGAGGCCCCACCGAGACAGGTAAGGCGGGGGATGCACAGTGGCAGCATTTGATGGGCACAGTAGCGGCAGTTTATGGGCACAGTAGAGGCATTTATGGGCACACTGGCAGCAGTTTATGGGCACACTGGCAGCAGTTAATGGGCACAGTGTCAGCAATTGATGGGTACAGTAGCTGCATTTGATGGCACAGTTGTGGTAATTTGGGCACAGTGGCTACGTTTGATGGGCACAGTGGTGGTGTTTGATGGGCACAGTGGCAGCATTTGACGGGCACAGTGGCTGCATTTGATGTTTTTTTTCAGTCTGTTTGTGCTCCCCCCAAAATAACATTTGAGCACCAGCCGCCACTGCTTGACAGCCAAGAGCGTCTAGCTGCATTTGGTCTAATTTACACAAATAAGACATTTCTGCATTCAAGGACCACTTAGCCTGGATTTCTGCTTCTAAACACGAGTAAACGCATATAAGCATAATTCCCAGTTCAATATCTCCTTCTAAGGGCAGGTAGCCCATTTGCATGAGGCCTTAAAGCGGATGTCCGCTGAAAAAAAAAAAAAATGAAAAGTCAGCAGCTACAAATACTGCAGCTGCTGACTTTTAATATCAGCACACTTACCTGTCCTGGAGTCCAGCGCCGTCCGCAGCAGAGGACGAGCGATCGCTCGTCACTCTGCTGCCCCCCCCCGCCATCCTCGGTGAGGGAACCAGGAAGTGAAGCGCTCCGGCTTCACTGCCCGGTTCCCTACGGCGCATGCGCGAGTTGCGCTGCGCCTGCTAACTGGCTCCCGCTGTGCTTTGGGAGCCGAGTGTTCCCAGAACACAACGGGGGGGAGTTACAGCTACAGGGGGCATGGGTTTGGATTCTGGTTCAAACACTCCGAAACTCATCACTGCAATTGAATTGACTGTCTTAGAGGAGTCAAATTTGCTACAAAGTTCAGAAGCGCATTGCAAGTAAATAAAACAAATATATACAGTTGTGCTCATAAGTTTACATACCCTGGCAGAATTTATGATTTCTTGGCCATTTTTTAGAGAATATGAATGATAACACAAAAACATTTCTTTCACTCATGGTTAGTGTTTGGTTGAAGCCATTTATTATCAATCAACTATGTTTACTTTTTAAAGCATAATGACAACAGAAACTGCCCAAATGACCCTGATCAAAAGTTTACATACCCCAGTTCTTAATACCGTGTATTGCCCTCTTTAACATCAATGACAGCTTAAAGTCTTTTGTGGTATTTGTGGATGAGGCTCTTTATCTTCTTAGATGGTTAAGCTGCCCATTCCTCTTGGCAAAAAGCCTCCAGTTCCTGTCAATTCTTGGGCTGTCTTGCATGAACTGCACGTTTGAGATCTCCCCAGAGTGGCTCAATGATATTGAGGTCAGGAGATTACCACTCCTGAACCTTCACTTTATTCTGCTGTAGCCAATGACAGGTCGACTTGGCCTTGTGTTTTAGATCATTGTCATGTTGGAATGTCCAAGTCTGTCCCATGCACAGCTTCCTGGCTGATGAATGCAGATGTTCCTCCAGTATTTTTTGATAACATACTGCATTCATCTTGCCAACAATTTTGACCAAATTTCCTGTGCCTTTGTAGCTCACACATCCGCAAAACATCAGCAATCCACCTCCTTACCTTTCATCATAGGCCTTGTTGACTCCTCTCCAAATGTAGCGTTTATGGTTGTGGCCAAAAAGCAAAATTTTGGTCTCATCACTCCAAATGACTTTGTGCCAGAAGGTTTGAGGTGTGTCTCTGTGCTGTTTGGCGTATTGTAAGCTGCATACTTTGTGGCATTTGTGTAGTAATGGCTTTCTTCTGGCGACTTGACCATGCAGCCAATCTTTATTCAAGTGCCTCCTTATTGTGCATCTTGAAACAGCCACACCACAGGTTTTCAGAGTTTGAACACTGCTGATTGGCATTCTCAATTCCTTGGAAATCTTTTTATATCCCTTTCCTGTTTTATACAGTTCAACTACCTTTTCCAGCAGATCCTTTGACAATTATTTTGCTTTCCCCCATGACTCAGAATCCAGAAACTTCAGTGCAGCACTGGATGAAAGATGCAAGGGTCTGTCAGGCATCCAGAAACGCATTGGCCCTTTATACACACACACACTAATTACAAGCAAACAGATCACAGGTGAGGATGGTTACCTTTAATAGCCATTTAAATCCCTTTGTGTCAACTTGTGTGTATGTTATCAGGCCAAAATCACCAGGGTATGTACATTTTTGATCAAGGTCATTTGGGTAGTTTCTGTTGCCATTATGATTTAAAAAGAGTTAACACAGTCGATTGATAATAAATGGCTTCAGCCTAACACTAATTATGAGCGAAATAAATGTTTTTGTGTTATCATTCATATTCTCTGAAAAATAGCCAAGAAATCACATATTTCTAGCACATTCTTAATTGTAATCCTTGAATTTATGCAGAGAAACCCACAGCTCTACAACAGCCAGCCTCCAACCTAACAATATAGTCAGAAATACAGCAGTTTCCATGGCAAATATTTATCAATGAAGCATCTACACAAATTTATTACCTAACCATAAATGGGTGATGATTATTGACTAGTGTTACTTCATTAGCAGCATCTATTTTAAGCACATTTTACACATCACTGAAAGCTTAGTTGAATTAATGATTGATGTCTTAATTGTTTGTAACAGTAATATGGATAATGAATGTATATTAAGCGCAATTTCACTAGAGACATGATAGCTACTGACCTAAAATGGAATTTGTCACTTCTGTAACTTTCCATTTTGAGATATTCGTTGCATCATTTGTATATATTCATGCAAAATAATTGTGCTCTTGATTGTGATAGTTACCTCCTCTCCCCATGATTAGGATATTTTTTTTACTACAACAGACTCTAGGAAAACAGTATATACTGTTTACCTATTAGGGAGATTTTGGCCTCCATATTTGTCACGGGGAGTACTGTCACAAGGACTGAAAGTGATTTTGAGTTGTCACCAAAGCAGGACTGGACAATCTTACAATGGAAAACTTGTTCAGCAACTGTCTAAGATGGGATTTCTCACTCCTACTTTTTGCTACAGAACAGAAAGTGAAGGAAAATTGCACAGATTTGACTCTAGACATATTTTAAGGCTTTAGCGGGCCTCATAGAATATCTCATTTCCACACGTTATGTGGAAAGGTTTATATTTTGGATTTTGGGGACATGGTCTTATCATGGTTGAATACAATGCTGTATCCTGGCCTAGGCCAACAAGGCCCAGGCCTAGGGCAACACTTTGCAGGGCCAGTCTTATGGGACAGACTGGGCTGAGAGGCTAATTATTCTAGTGCCCCCATAAAGCGGCCGCACTGCTTCCGATATGCAGGCGGCCAGCATTTCACAACTGTGGGGGGAGGGGGGCTCTGTTTCTAATTTTAACTGTCCTATTATCCTGGACCACAAACCTTCCTCACTGTGCTATATGTTTCTGCTGCATCATTGCCATGGTTATATCTTCTTAGTCCTCTCCATAAAATTATCAGAAATTTATGCTTAAAGTAGAACTATAGGCAACACTTTTTTTTAATTTTGGATAGAGTAAGGGAGGGTTATAGCCTCTGCCAGTTAATTTTTTACCATCCCTGTCCAGTTGCAGAGATTCCTCCTCACTTCCTGCCCCATAGCCAAACAGGAAGTGAGAGGAAATTATGCAAATTAAGGGAATTCATTGCCCCCAGAACTAGTGTCCCCACTCGAAAATTTCAGGTCAGGTCTTAAAAAGCAAGGGGTGTGGCCTTGACAGAAAGGGGGTGGGTAATATTTAAATTAGGGGTGCACAAGTTTAGTCAGGCCTAGGGCAGCACAAAACCTAAATACACTACTAGTTGAATAATAAAAACTAGTGTGTGGTAGACATGTGCATTTGTTTTCATCCGAATGCATTTTTGTCCAAATTTCTGGTATTTTCGTTATCGTTTTAACAAACGAAAACTAACGCGCAGAATCCGAAATCCGAAAGATCCGACATAAGAAATGCTTTATTTTTATTTTCGTTGCTACAACAGTTCGATATAGATAGAAGATTCGACATGACGCTGACAATAGCAATCTGTGTCCATCGAACCTGTGGTCGAATGTGCCTAACCTTAACTCTATTAGTCCAAGATTATTCTACATAGAGAGAATAGATTGGACATAGAGAGAAAAGATTCGACATTATAGAGACAGTGTTGAGGTAGACCATTCGACATGAACGACGAAGATTCGACAAAGCAGCAAAAAACATACAAATGTTGAATCTGTCATTGAAGGCTTATGTTGTCTGTCGAAAGTTCTAAGAAGATTTGACAAGCAGCTAAACTGAACAACGCCGCAATCGTACATTTCCGGTTAAATGCTCGGCCCATAGGCTATAGAAGAATTCGAATGTTGGTTGACCAGTAATAATAATTTATAAATATAATTATTACTAGTGTCATACAACATTAGAATTCTTCTATAACTTGTAGGTGGAACATTCGACCAGAAATTTACGATTGCGGCGTCGTACAGTTTAGCTGCTCCGTCGAATCTTCTTAGAATATATATGTGCCCTGATGTGCTCTCATGTGCCCTGATTGTGCCCTGATGTGCCCCATGTACCCTCATGTGCCCCAATGTGCCATGTGCCCCATGTACCCTCATGTGCCTCATGTACCCTGATGTGCTGGGCTCTGTACATCAGGGTACCCTGTGCCCTGATGTGCCCTGTCCTGATGTGCTGTGCCCCAATGTGCTCTCATGTGCCCCATGTTCCCTGATTGTGCCCTGATGTGCCCCATGTGCCCTGATGTGCCCCATGTGCCCTGATTGTGCCCTGGTGTGCTCGTATGTGCCCCATGTGCCCTGATATGCCCCATGTGCTCTGATTGTGCCCTGATGTGGCCCATGTACCCTGATGTGCCATGGGGCACATGAGAGCACATCAGGGCACATTTAGGGAACATGGGGCACACCAGGGAACATGGGGCACACCAGGGAACATGGGGCACATGAGAGCACATCAGGGCACATGGGGCACAGCACATCAGGACAGGGAACATGGCACATCAGGGTACAGGACATGGCACATCAGGGCACAGCACATCAGGACAGGGCACATGGCACATCAGGGTACAGGGCACATGAAACAGCACATCAGGGTACAAAGCCCAGCACATCAGGGCACATGGCACATCAGGGTACAGGGCACATGAAACAGCACATCAGGGTACAATGCCCAGCACATCAGGGTACATGGGGTACCCTGATGTGCTGGGCTTTGTACCCTGATGTGCTGTTTCATGTGCCCTGTACCCTGATGTGCCATGTGCCCTGTCCTGATGTGATGTGCCCTGATGTGCCATGTCCTGTACCCTGATGTGCCATGTGCCCTGTCCTGATGTGCTGTGCCATGATGTGCTCTCATGTGCCCCATGTTCCCTGATTGTGCCCTGATATGCTCTCATGTGCCCCATGTGCCCTGGTGTGTTCGTATGTGCCCCATGTGCCCTGATGTGCTCTGATTGTGCCCCATGTACCCTGATGTGGCCCATGTACCCTGATGTGGCCCATGTACCCTGATGTGCCCCATGTACCCTGATGTGCTGGGCTTTGTACCCTGATGTGCTGTTTCATGTGCCCTGTACCCTGATGTGCCATGTGCCCTGTCCTGATGTGCTGTGCCCTGATGTGCCATGTCCTGCACTGTGCCATGTGCCCTGTCCTGATATGCCCTGCCCTGATGTGCCGTGCACCCTGATGTGGCCTGTTGTGCTGTACCCCTATGTGCTGTGCTCTGATGTGCCCTGTACCCTGATGTGCTGGGCTTTGTACCCTGATGTGCTGGGCTTTGTACCCTGATGTGTGCTGTGCACTCATGTGTGCTGTGCCCTGTGCCCTGATGTGCTGTACCCTGATGGTGAGTGGTCAGTGTGTAGTGTAGTGGTCAGTGTGCAGTGTAGTGGTCAGGGTTAATAATGCGTTCGCTGACACCAGTACTGTTTTTGAAGTTTGAAAGTTTGCATTCGGCCCCCCATGGGGTATGGAAACTTGTCTTGTGGCCCTCAGGTATTTTGAGTTTGAGACCCCTACTTTAGAGGAAGCCATTTTGTGGTCTAGTCTATCAAATTTATGAGACGTAAATATTAACATTTTGTGTCTCTTATCGTATTGATGCACAAGCAAATTGCGCACGTTTGTTTATATATTAATATTAATTTAAATAATTTACAGCGTATGTCGTCATCATTATCATTTTCCCATCGTTCATATATAGGATGTACTTTTATTCGCATTTTTATTGGCATTTTTATCTGTATTTAATTGTTCTCCTACATGTTTTATAACCATGCAAACACCCTTTTTCCTATAATGTTCGTTTTATATAATACTCCTATTTATTGTTATATTTGATTGTTCCCAGCTTAGTTATTTATTATTTATTCCTGTAGTCATCTCTATTTAGTTTTTATCCATGATTAAATTGTCTTATGCGGCCAGCCTATAACAGCGGTTCCGCTCCTTTTTAATACGTCTGTCCCCTATGGACAGCATGGATCTGATGAAACAGCTGACGCTGTGAAACGCGTAATCCTATTGGCCGGCTTGGACTCCCACGTCACTTCCGGTGTGACGACGGGACGCTGCGCTCCACTGTGGAACGCACGCTGCTTCTCCTTGTCCTTTCTGGATCTCCCATCCTCGGATGTCTACACCGCCAGCTTGCTGCTGCCCAGGACAGGGAACCTGAAAGATGATGCCACCACAGTGACCCCAGGCTCGCATCCTGCCATCTGTCACCTGCCACCTACATTTTACCACTTCGTTTTACTGCTTGTGAAAAACCTCAGTTTGTGAGTAGCCACTTTTATGTGTGTATTCAATTTACTTTATTATTAAACTACGGCTCTCTGCACTTAGATTGGCGCATCTTGTCTTCTTCTTTTTGATTCCTTCAGAGGTTTGCTTCTGCTTCAGGTGCTGCCGCTAAGTGTTTCCTACAGCCATCATTACTACTTTGATTCAGGACTTTCATGGACATTAGGTTCTCTATTAGTGTTGCTCACGAATATTCGTATTGCGAATATTCGGCTCGAATATGGCATATTCGAGTATTCGCGAATATCTTGAATTTCGCGGCCAATATTCGCTATTCCGAATATTCGCATTTTTTCAATTTTATTTTTAAAACAGATCACATCCTATCGACGTCTAAAAGCATTGCTGGTATGATTAGAGACCCTGGGCCGAGTAGCTAAGCTGAGGCGATCCTTTTATGTTGCCGAATATAAAAAAAAAAAAAATTGCGAAATTTCGCTAATGCGAATGCGAAAATGATTGCGAATTTTTGATAACTGTGGTAGGAGAACTCTGATTGGCTCTGATGCAAAAGAAGGGTGGAGAAAGTATTCTCAAATATTCGGAAATCGAATATTGGTGATATTTTATCGAAATTTCGCTAATGCGAAATTGATTGCGAGATTTTGACAACTCTGATTGGCTCTGATGCCAAAAAAGGGTGGAGAAAGTATTCGCGAATATTCGATTTCCGAATATTCGCGAATACTTTCTCCACCCTTCTTTTGCATCAGAGCCAATCAGAGTTCTCCTACCACAGTTGTCAAAATATTTGACAAAATGTTTTTTTTTGATAAAATATTCCGAATATTCGATTTCCGAATATTCGAGAATACTTTCTCCGCCCTTCTTTTGCATCAGAGCCAATCAGAGTTCTCCTACCACAGTTGTCAAAATATTTCACAACATTTTTTTTTTTGATAAAATATTCCGAATATTCGATTTCCGAATATTCGAGAATACTTTCTCCGCCCTTCTTTTGCATCAGAGCCAATCAGAGTTCTCCTACCACAGTTATCAAAAATTCGCAATCATTTTCGCATTCGCATTAGCGAAATTTCGCAATTTTTTTTTTTTTTATAAAATATCACGAATATTCGATTTTAGCGAATATTTCACGAATATTTGGCTATATATTCGTGATATATCACGAAATCGAATATGGCGTATTCCGCTCAACACTATTCTCTATATGAACTTGATTTGATTACCAGATTATTTTACATACCTCATTTAGTTTTGTATGCTTTATTGGATCATGCGCCACATACCATTTTTTGCAGAATGATAGAAGTGGCACTTCATGTTTGTTGACTGTATCTATAGAGAATTATTAATCTAATGACAGAAACAGAATGATGTCTTGTGAATCATTGTCTTGCTTCACTTCTAGTAAATAATTTTCTTGGTAGCTCTATTTTACGATGGTCAACTGTGGGTCACTGCTATTACCTAATGTCTGCCATCTCCTGTTAAAATAGTTGGAATAATTATTTGGCTGATGATATCAATCCTAGAGGGGAAGAAAAAGGTAGTCATCCAATCACTTATTTATTAAGGTATAGCAAAAAGCGAGGAAGATGTAGCGTCTGTTCTGTAAATGATTAGTTATGAATGGCTGCTGTGGGTATCATGGAACAAATTGCTCTTAATCCTGATAAATAAACGAAAAAAAGCTTTCCACAGATACAAAAAAAAAACAATGAACCTTTACGCCTTAGGGTCCCTATTTTAATGCTGAACTCTGGGTGCCCTCTGGAAGTGCACTCTCAGCATGGAAAGTTGTTTAAACAGGGCCACATATATGCGGCTGCTCGGCATTAAGGCCCATCTCCCGAGAGGCCGTAAATTTGCATATGTCGGCGTCAATGGGTTAAAAGAAGGTTTTACTTAAATTAGGTTTCTTCTCTACATTCAACCAATCTCCCGAACCCGATTCTCTACTGTGTTCCGTTTGGTTGCACTCTGATGTCATCACTGTATTGTAAGTAAGGATGCCAAAAAGCCACCCACAACAAATCCAAACATCCAAGGGAAGAGGCAAAAGCTGGCTACCGGGGGAGAGAGAGAAAAAGGTAAGTAATACTACTTCTTTTTACTGGTACCATGCACAAAAATGAGTATTTAAGCCCTGTAGTGTGGGGGAAGCCCCACTGCAAGGGTAGATTTTACACTGCTCCACAGTTAAACTTTAAAGTGGACCTTCATCCTCACCACCCACCTAATGTGGTTATAAAGGCAGACGTTTTTTTAACCACTTCCCGCCCGGCCTATGGCCGATTTACGTCCGGGAAGTGGTTATGAAATCCTGACAGGACGTTCTAGAACGTCCTGCAGGATTTCATGCCACGCGCGCCCGTGGGGGCGCGCATCGGGGCGATCGGTGATGCGGGGTGTCAGTCTGACACCCTGCATCTCCGATCTCGGTAAAGAGCCTCCGGCGGAGACTCTTTACCACGTGATCAGCCGTGTCCAACCACGGCTGATCACGATGTAAACAGGAAGAGCCGCCGATGGCTCTTCCTCACTCGCGTCTGACAGACGCGAGTAGAGGATAGCCGATCGGCGGCTCTCCTGACAGGGGGGGTTCGCGCTGATTGTTTATCAGCGCAGCCCCCCCTCGGATCACCACACTGGACCACCAGGGATGCCCACCCTGGAGCACCAGGGTGGGCAAAAAAAAAAAAAAAAGCCAGAAAAAAAAAAAAAAAGTTAAAAAATAAATAAAAAAAAAAACATAAAGAAAAAAGATGCCAGTCAGTGCCCACAAATGGGCACTGACTGGCAACAATCAGTGCTGCCACCCCAGTGTCCATCAGCGCCACCCCAGTGTCCATCAGCGCCACCCCAGTGTCCATCAGTGCCACCCCACAGTGCCCATCCATGCCCAGTGCCCACCTAGCAGTGCCCATCTGTGCCACCCATAAGTATCCATCAGTGCCGCCCATGAGTGCCCATCTGTGCCGCCTATGAGTGCCCAGTGCCGCCCATGAGTGCCCATCAGTGCCGCCTATGTGTGCCCATCAGTGCCGCCTATGTGTGCCCATCAGTGCCGCCTATGTGTGCCCATCAGTGCCGCCTATGTGTGCCCATCAGTGTCGCATACCAGCGCCGCCAATCAGTGCCACCTCATCTGTGCCCGTCAGTACTACCTCATCGATGTCCATCAGTGCCATCTCATCGGTGCCCATTAGTGCCGCCATATCAGTGCCCGTAATTGAAAGAGAAAACTTATTTACAAAAAAATTAACAGAAAAAAATAAAAACGTAATTTTTTTTCCAAATTTTCAGCCTTTTTTTAGTTGTTGCGCAAAAAAAAAAAATCGCAGAGGTGATCAAATACCACCAAAAAAAAGCTCTATTTGTGGGGAAAAAAGGACGCCAATTTTGTTTGGGTACAGTGTAGCATGACCGCGCAATTGCCATTCAAAGTGCGACAGTGCTGAAAGCTGAAAATTGGCTTGGGCGGGAAGCTGCGTAAGTACCTGGTATGGAAGTGGTTAAACTATAATGCACTCTATGCATTAAGGTATAAATCTTTCTGTCTGCAACTCCCCTCCAACACCCCCCCCCCACCCCCTTGCATTTACCTTAGCCCAATGTCCCATCGAGCCTCCCGTCCTACCGGGAGGCCTGAGCGACCAGCCGGAACGTCCGCCGCCTGGCCGGAGACCTGAACGAAGCCGGAATTAGCTTAGATCGGATCTTGGATCTAGTAACCCGGAAGCGATGTCATGACATCACTTCCAGTTTAGAGAAGACTTAAAGGTACCAAATTTAAAAAAAATCTGTATTTAAAATGGCCAAACTTGGCATTTTAAATGTTTTTAAGTGCAAAGGAGGGATTTGGGGTCTTATAGACCCCAGATCCCTCCATAAAGAGTGTACCTGTCATTTACCATTACTGTCACAAGGGATGTTTACATTGTGGTCCGAATTTTTTTTCAAAGGGACTGTGTAAAAAAATAAATATAGAAAAAAATAAATAAGAAAATAAAAATTTAGAGCGCCCCATCCTTCCATTCTTACACAGCTGAGGGGGGTGGGGGGTGGGGGCTGTGTAAAGTTATCTTCATTTATTAGCAGGTGAATGCATCCCTCCATGCATTCACATACATTGAATCTGGCCCTTAAGCGGAAAAAGTTGCTGACCCCTGCTATAGAGGATAGACTTGGGACAGGCTTACTCTAAAGCCCCGTACACACGGGCAGAATGTTGGGGGACATTTGACGTTTAAAGAAAAAAAAGGCCAACATTCTGCCTGTGTGTATGTCAGTTTGTCAGTTAACTATGCTGCAAATATGAATGGACACAGTGAGCGAGTGCTTACTGTGTTTATTTAGTGAAACAAGGTGTCCGCAAATTACATATTTACTAGCCCTTCACCCAATCTTCATCCTGAAACATAACCCGCAGCAGCCAGGGGGAGAGGAAAGGAGGAAAGCCAGCAGCACTGCGAGGTGGAGGGGCCAACAAAGTGGGGGAAGCCTGGGCAATAGGGGGAGTTGGCACTGCACATAGTGATTAGGGTGTGTTCAGGGGCAGAAGGAATTCTAAGTATATATCAATACCTTCCTATTCAGTAAATACTAATGGGTTTACATAAAAAAAATTAAAAATAGAATAATATTTCTTTAAAAAAGCCTACTCGTACTTGTCCCTTTCCCCCTCCTGTGGCTGGTTCACATGTATGCACTGCAGTTTTCTGCTAAAGGCAAAGGGAAACTATACAGGCCCATTTATACCTACAATGTGCATTATAATGGGTGCTGCATGCACACAGAACAATGTGAATATAAGATAACTTATCTTGAATTCAGGTAATGTATTAAGATGTACTCATTTGACTGCTTAAATATTCAGCACTCATTCATGCGGTCCATGGGAAGGAGCGTGATTAATTAGATGCCGAATGATTTCCAACTTGTTAGATATCTGAGCACATGAATTGCCCTGAAGATATTAGGTGCAAGTAAGCACTATGCAAAGCTTCCTTTCTGCTTCTGTCTGCAGCTGGCACCTTCTGTCTGAATGTAAAACAAGAGTCATTGAGCTTTATGCTATGAGAGTCTCTGAGGATTTGGAAAACGGAAAATTGAATACTTACCTTTCCGTAATTTTCCTTTCCTGGTGCCTACCCATGGCAGCATACCAATGGTCATGGCTCCGCCCCCGACCGACCCACAGGACCTATTAACTCTCTAATAAAAGGAGTAATCCCCCCCCAGTTAGGCATTCTTAGTAACTAGACCTCAGACCCAAAGAGCAAGTCAACAAGGGAGGGTGTATGCTGCCATGGGTAGGCACCAGGAAAGGAAAATTACGGAAAGGTAAGTATTCAATTTTCCGTTTTCCTGGTGCCTCCATGGCAGCATACCAATGGTCCAATAACTCGCTTACAGGGAGGGTACTGCTCAAAAAATATATTTTAATGAATTACAGAACAGATTGCTGTAGCACTTTTCTCCCAAAATCGCGGGAGGTGAGAGCTGCCGGATCTAGGCTATAGTGAGCCATAAATGTGCTGAAGGATGACCAGCTTGCTGCCTTGCAGATCGTTTCCGGAGAGACCCGAGCCAAGGCTGCCCAAGATGATGCGATTCCTCTCGTCGAGTGGGCGTTCACCGCTTTGGGAATAGGGAGACCACTAGCCCGATAGGTGTTTTGAATAAGTTTCACAATCCAGTTAGCTACTGTTGTCTTGGAGGCCGCTTCTCCTTTCCTTGCCCCTCTGGGGATGATAAAGAGTCGTTGGCCCTTCCGGAACCCCTGTGTGAGTTTTAGGTAATGTTTTAAGGACCTGGCCACATCTAACTCGTGTAAGTTCGAGGAGTTTTGATCTTCTCCAAATGCTGGAAGGACCCATTCCTGATTAAGATGAAAGGCCGAGGGGACCTTGGGAATGAATTGATGAATAGGCTGCAAAACCACCCTGTCTGGGAAGAATGTGACATAGGGTTCCTGAGCACCGAGAGCTTGGATCTCTGATATTCTGCGACCCGACGTGACAGCAATTAGAAAGGCCGTCTTCCAAGTGATGTCATCCAGCGAGCATTCCTCTGTAGGGGCGAAGGGTGGACGTGCCAACGCCTCTAAGACTACAGTAAGATCCCACTTGGGATATAGCGTTTTCCTAGGGGGGCGTAATCTTAGGACCGCCTTAAGGAAACGATCGACTAGAGGGTCATGGGCCCATCTGGTATCCGTTAAGGCTGAGATGGCAGATACCTGGACCTTTAGTGTGCTGTGGCCAAGACCCAGGTCCAGACCTGATTGAAGAAACAGCAGTACATTATGGATCCCGGGAACTAGAGGGTTGAATTGGTTGGAATCCGCCAGAGCTATAAACCTCTTCCATATCCTGTAATAAGTGGCATTTGTGGAAGACTTCCTTGCCTGTAGGAGAGTTTGAATCACCTCCTGAGAACACCCTAAGCTGCCCAGCCTCCTCCGTTCAATCTCCAGGCCCTCAAACTCAGGATTTCTGGGCGTGGGTGAAGAAAAGTTCCTTGTGACAGTAGGCCGCTCTTGTGAGGTAGAGGAAGCGGATTGCCCAGTGCCAGACTGACCAAGAGTGGGAACCAGGGTCTCTTCGGCCAGTATGGAATTATCGCTAAGATGGTGACATCCTCCTTTGTCAGCCGTTGGAGAAAGCGTAGTATTAAGGGTGTTGGGGGAAAGGCGTACCCCAAGCGGAAAGACCATGGCTGTATCAGGGCGTCCACCCCTGCCGAGGTCGGACAGGGGCCCCTCGAGAAGAATCGTGGGGTTTTCGCGTTGAGGGGTGAGGCAAAAAGATCTATTTGGGGAGTCCCCCACTGCCGGCATACTGTATTGAAGACTTCTTGGTCTAGCGACCACTCGTTGTTGCTCACAAACGACCTCGATAGGTGGTCGGCTAGTTGGTTTTCGGGACCCGGAATATAGGATGCCCTCAGGTTGCATAGGTTCTTCTCTGCCCAGGAAATTATTGGGGTCACCTCGCTGAATAGTGATCTGCTGTGTGTGCCACCCTGGTTCTGGACGTAGGCCACTGCTGCTCTGTTGTCCATTTGGAGGAGGATTGATTTCCTCCTGAGTAGAGGAGCTAAATGTAGGAGCGGCATCCAAGTGGCCCTGAGCTCCAGGACGTTGGAGATCACGCCCTCCGCACTGAACGGCCACTTCCCTTGAACTAATTTGCCTTGGGAGTGAGCCCCCCAACCGAGCTGACTGGCATCTGAGGTAAGAACAGTCCAGGCAATCGGCCCTAGGGACCGAGGTACTAATAGATTGGATGGCCTTGTCCACCACCAGAGGCCGGACTTCATAGAAGAGGTAATAATTATCCTCTGCCTGAGATGTACTTTCCCCCATTGTGCCAGGAAACCCAATTGGAAGTCCCGTAGGTGCCATCTGGCCCACTTTATCATTGGGATGCACGACGCGAGGGAGCCTGTGAGGCTCAAGCAATCTGATGCTGACATGCTGTGGGATTCTAACGCCCTCTTCACCTTCTGGATTAATGCTGGTATTTTCTCTGGAGGAAGAGAGACTGCTCTCTCCGGGGTGCTGAATAAGGCTCCCAAGTACACCATTCTTTGTGTTGGCGCTAGCTGGCTTTTTGTGAAGTTGATCAACCAACCGAACCTGGTTAAGGTGTTTAACACTGTTTGAGTGTGTTCTTCCAGGGTACTCTTGTGTTGCGACAGAACCAGTATATCGTCTAGATAGTGCAATACTCTTATCCCCCTTTCTCGGAGGGGGGCCAGGATGGCTCCCAAGACTTTTGAAAAGGTTCTGGGTGCTGACGAGATTCCAAAGGGGAGGCACTGGAATTGTAGATGTAGATTGCCCACTTTGAAACGTAAGAAATGTTGGAACTGGCTGTGGATGGGGATGTGGAAGTACGCATCCTGAAGATCTATGGAGGCCATCCAGTCCCCTGGCTGGACTAATAGAATCACTGTGTTTAGGGACTCCATCTTGAAGTGTTCTAAACGAATGTACTTGTTCAGTCTCTTTAGATCCAACACGGGTCTCCACCCTCCCGTCTTTTTGGGCACTAGAAAGACTGGAGAGTAAAATCCCGAGTCTATCTCTGACTCCGGAACTGGTAGAACTGCCTTTTGCTGCAGGAGCATCTGAACGTACTGAAATAATATTTCCCTTTTCTCCTTGGAGGCCGGGATTTTGGTGTTTTGAAAAGAAAATGGTGGAGGACGTGTCTTGAATCTCCAAAAATGACCTTGGAGAATAGTGGACACTACCCACTGGTCTGTGCAGCCCTCCACCCAGATCTGCGCATAGGATCTTAGCCTTGCTCCCACTACGCTGGTCTGGGCGGTAGGGGAGTCAAAAAGACTTCCGGTTATCCCCAACTGAGGTAGCGGGTTTTGGCTTTCCCAGTTTGAGGAAGGAAGCTTGTGAGCCCTTCCAGCCCCTTCTGTATTCTCTACCTGGGCGGTAAAATCTTGAGTCCCTTCCCCTCTGTTGAGCCGCTGGCCTAGGAGCAAACCTCTTTCTTCTGCTTCTGTCTTGAGGGATCAGACCACTCTTTCCCCCTGTGACTCTGGTGATTGCGGAGTCCATTTTCTCTCCGAACAGCGCCTTCCCGTTGTACGGGATGCGGCACCATGATTGTTTAGATGATGCGTCTGCCGCCCATGGTTTCAGCCACAGGGCCCTTCTGGCGGTAATAGAATACAGCATGGCTCTAGATGAACACCTCAGGACGTCTATGGCCGCCTCGGCCATAAAATCTGAGGCCAGTTTCAGCTCATCCAAGGCCTTTATAATTTCTTCGGAATCTATGCCAGCCCTGAGGGCTGTCTCAATGTTATCCGCCCATACTTTGGTCGCTCTAGAAATAGAAGATAAGGCTACTGCCGGTTTGCAAGCCCCTCCGGTCGCCTGGTAAATCTTCTTGAGGTCCGTGTCGATTCTTCGATCTAAGGTATCCTTGAAAGAGACTGCGTCTTCTAATGGCAAGGTCGTATTTTTTGCTAGCCTCATAACTGAAGCGTCTACAGAAGGGATAGAGTCAAAAAGTTTTGCATCCGATTCGGCTAATGGGTATAATTTCTGAAGACGGTTAAAGGCGACCGGCCTCTTGTCTACCTTTTGCCATTCTCCTACGATAACCCCCTTAATCTCTTCCATTAGGGGAAAGTTGGAAACTTTTTTAGTCAAATGCGGGAAGTACTTTTTTGTTTTGGAAGGAGGTTCCGGGTCTTCCTCCCATTGAATAGCATCCTTGACCGCTACCACAAAGGGCTCAACCAGGCCAAAGTCAAAGGTTGAAGGCTCTTCTTCATTCAGGATTGACTCATCCTCTGAGATGCTTCCCTCAGGGCGAGAGACAGATGTCCCTGCGACCTCCTGATCAGCGGGAGGGGAGGCGGGAGTGCTCTGTACTGTGGCCAATTCCCTGATAGACTCCTTGATTAGATCTTTAATGGAACTAGAGGAACCTTGTCTTTCTGCTGTGGCCTCCAGAAAGCACTGGCCACAGGCTAATTTCCCAGGAAGGGCCTTTCTGCCACACACCCAACAATCGTCCCTCTTAGGACGCGTGGTGGGAGGAACTCTGGTGACTACTGGAATTGTGGGCTGAGTGTCCCGAGCTTCTATGGCTCCTTGAGCCTCTGTCTTGGGAAGATCTGCGAGAAGAGTCTCGTTGCGGGCTGGGAAGACAAAAAAAATATAGGATGCTAATTTGACTCCCACCTGTTGTAGTGCTCTTTTATTTAAAAAAGCTTACCTGCTGTTGCAGCCCTTACCTAGTGGAATGTTGAGGATCTTTTTGTAGCGGCATGACTATGTCCAGGGCAGCTAGGGGTAGATTTATTTCAGAAATTACTATCTCTTTTTTTTTTTTTTTAAAACTAAAAATGAAGCTATACATTTTATACACAAGATCAGCTGGATAACATATACCTATATATATATATATATATATATATATATATATATATATATATATATATATATACACATACCTACATATACACAAGCACAGCAATCCACTTAAAGAAAGGATGGTTCTCCCTTTTTTTTTTTTTTTAAATAAGTAATATTCCTCTGATAAGAAAATTAGCCTTACCCTGACAGGGGTCCATGATCAGAGCAGGAGAGGTGGAGAGATGCTTCCCTCAAGACAGCCTGTCCTCAAATGAGGCAACAGGCTGCCTTAAGTAGATGAGAGCACCAAGATGGCCGCCCGCGACGTACTGCGCATGCGCCGCCGCGCCGACTGAGGCCCCGCCCACCAAGATGACGAGGCTGAGCTCCGTGACGCGCGCGAAGCGCCGACAGCATGTGGAGCCGCAAGCAGGGGAAACAGCTGGACCCGCTCCCCCTCTCCCTGCCGTACCGAGCGACGAGCGGAGGCTGGGGTGGCGGAAGTCAGGTAAAGTACCTCAGATGAAGCTGCGCTCCTGTACCAAGATGTGGCTTGTACTGGGGAAATGTAAGATGTTTAGGACAGTCAGCCTGTGCACCTAACGAGGAGAGGAGAAGCTCCTGGAGGTTACAAGTGTGTGTATTGCCAAAAAAAGATCCACAGAAAAAAGGGCTCCTATACTTATCTGGTGCCTTTAGCAACCCAAGCGATAGGACTCCATCCTGCAGGAGAGCATGAACCTGCAACGGTACACCATAAGACGGTGAGGTAGGGCTGACGCGTGATCCTGCGGGGATGAGGACAGAAAAAAGAATGCCTAACTGGGGGGGGATTACTCCTTTTATTAGAGAGTTAATAGGTCCTGTGGGTCGGTCGGGGGCGGAGCCATGACCATTGGTATGCTGCCATGGAGGCACCAGGAAAAGTCTGTAAGGCAATCATACTGAAGATTCATGAAGATGCAGGTACCTATCACACAATGTGCAATTAGGTACCTACCCAGGGTGACAATGCAGGCTCTAAGTTCAGCCTGTGCCTAAACAGGACACAACCATTGGCCTCCTATTCTCTGAAACAACACTGCAGACACTAGGATAAAAGTAATGTTAAAGTTTATCTAAAGATAAACATTTATTTATTTAATTCAATGGAGAATGGAATGTTTAAACCTCAGTTTTTTTGCCATTGATGTCCAATTGGGGAGATTATCTCTCAGTTGCTCAAATTGATCCAAAATGTGTCCAAATTGAGGAAACTGCCCTTCAAAGTAGAGTTCCACCCAAAAATGGAACTTTCACTTTTTGGAATCCTCCCCCCCTCCGGTGTCACATTTGGCACCTCTCAGGGGGGAGCAGATACCTGTGTAATACAGGTTTTTGCTCCCACTTCCTTGCATAGATCACCACAGTGATTGCGGTGACCTACGCCACGTCCGGCGCCTACTCTGTCCCCCCGCTGTCTTTTGGGAGACACACAGGTCCCAGAAGACAGCAGGTACCAGTGGGGACATGCAGCACGACTCGCGCATGCGCAGTAGAGAACCAGGAAGTGAAGCCGCAAGTTTTCACTTCCTGATTCCCTTACCGAACATTGACAAAACCATTGCACAGAGCAGGTAAATATAACATGTTTTTTTTTGTTTTTGTTTTTTGCTTAATAAGCTTTTAGTTGCTTACTAAGCATGAGCAGACAGGGTGTCAAGAATTGTAAGATATGTAATTTACCTACAGGACATGGAAGTAGACCCCTTACCTTGTCATGACTGCTTTCTTCTAAAGTGGAGTCTAAAGGACAGCTGGTGTTCTACCAAGTAAAAGTGTAAAAATAGAAGGTACATAATTATCTTTTTTGCTGTACAGCTCTGCTCTAGGTCTGATATGTATGCCCAGGGACACAATGATGTTCTTCAAAATCATTTTGTAATTTTGAAAGTATAATAAAATCTGTCTTTCTTTTCTTTGCACATCCTAAATTTTTATTCCCGCGCTACCAAAAAAGGTATGTAGCAAATATTAGTCAGTGTAGTTTAAGACACCAGCAAAAAGGAGGTTTGGTGGCTATTAATATGGCAGGAATAATACTATTGTCCATTCCAGGCAATAGCCAAGGTGGCAAGGAAGGTAGCTCCAGCAGCATCACTGAACAGATTGTCATGAAAAACACATAAGAGCTGTTCTATTTTTGCCATCTTCTCAGAGGCTTGTTTATAGCATAAGAGTCATCTTATATTATTAATTACATGATTCTGTTGCCCTAAAAGTCCCAGGAAATTCATGAGGAGCCCACTCATTCTGATGCATACAGCCAGCCAGGGTACCTCTTAATTTATCTCTATGTCAATGTACATTTTTGGTAAGCCATGTTTGTAGCCCTAGGGGAATCAATTAGAGCCAGCAAAAAGATGTTACTGAGACAGCACTACAACAACATAAATCTGGTGGGGGGAAAAAAAGCTTATAAGAAATGTCTACAGGCTGGAAATATACAAATGAGTGGTGCGGTAGCAGGGGTGTTTTTAACATAATTTTTCAGAACGACTGCAAAGAGAAGAAGGAGACCATAGAGAAGAGGTCTGGAGATGACGCTTGTCCAACCCTCTCTCAATTATGAAATTGACATTACCAATGCAGAAAAGGTGAAGGGAATTAGCACTTGTGCATATCATCCTGTGACAGACCCAACCGGAATAGGGACTGTTGGAGCTGCAGGGTAGCCTTTTACCTACTAACTACGGGCCCTGGCTTTTGAGGGGGCTTTATTCTTTAAAGGGGTATGCCTGGGGGACCTATGGAGAAGTTTTACCATGTCCATGTCTGAAACACACAGACTCTTAGAACTGAAGGACCCAGCTACAGATTTTGGGCCCCTATGCCCAAACCATCATTGACTGCATCAACAACCACCCCCCCCAGACTGACATAATGAGCCCAAAACAACCTAATGCTGGGGTCTCCTGCTATAATCTGTTTATTGAGATATGTCTTTCTTTCATGGTACAATTTCCCCATTGTGTGCCTCCTAGGTGTGAATTCCCGGTGTTAATTGAGTTACCTATTGTTTCTGTCGGTCTGCTAATCCTCTTGGAGATGTGACTAGCACTGTGTCCACTTTACCTTGTTACCAAACTATTGTGGGATGTTTATGTGTTTATGTTTATTAGATTACAGTTTGATTAGCTTACTGTTTATGTTTATGTTAGCTGTTCATTTGATGTACTGATATTACTGTTTACAGTTTGCATGGTTTGGAATAATGTGATCAAGTCCCTTATTTTATCTTATCTTATTTTGTGTGGTATATATTCTGTGTGAGTTTACAATGCAGTCAATTACAGTCTGCACCTAAGCTAGTGTCATCTAGATCTTGGGGTGCAATATTCCGCTATAATTCCTGGTTCCGGAGTAGAGGAAACTGTATACAGATGGAAGTACCCAGGCTGGGTGCTGATAGCCTCTGTGCTTGCAGTGTGACTATTGCATTGTCTGTCTCTGTAGCTGGGTTCAGCTGACTCTGTGCGCTCTTCCAGGTGTTCAATGGAATTGTGCACTTTGCTGGGGTTCTGTGTTTGTGCTTCATGTGCCGCCCCTCACGTTTTCCCCACTCACCCTCCCACCTCTGTCAGGATCTGTATAGAGTAGGTGTCAGGACCATTAAGGCAAGTACTCACCGAGGCCGAGATGCTGAGGGCGGCTCACCTTTGCGACCCTGTGCAGACCACTCCCTGGAGTTAGAACAGAGGAGGGACGGCACAAGGAGGCACCGGTGCCGGGAACTGGTAGGCAGACCTGGTGCAGCTGACGAAAGCAGGGCAGGTGCAGAGGACTGGAGACAGTCGTTGATCAGGCAGGAACAGGCAGGTAAGTCCAGAAGGGACCAACAGGAAACAAGGCAAATCCGGGTCACAGGCCGTGGGTCAGGAGTTGGAGAGATCAGAGGAAGTCCGTGAGAGCAAGCCAGGGTCAAGGGGCAAGAGACAACAGCAAATCCGATAAGCAGGCAGGGGTCAAGTGTAGGAGACGGCAGAGAATCGTCAAGGTCCAATCCGGGTCAAACAGGTCAGGGTATTCAGGTACAAGGTTCTCTCACAGGGTAAAGCTGACAACGAACCAGCAATTAGCAGAGGGGAAGGGGCTGGCTTAAATAGGCCGCACTGGCCACTGATTGGTCCACAGAAAGTACAGGTTCAGCACCAGGCTCAAATGGATAGCAAGCGAAGTAATACTTGAGCAGTGGCTCAGAGGCAAAGAGCTGGACTCACAATGGACAGGTCCCAGGTTCAATTCCACCCAGAGCCAACTGGGGAAATGTGACCGTAAAGGGCAGTGCCCTGACAGTAGGGCTGTGCAGACTCAACCTAAGCTCACTCCCCTCGCTATCTCTCCTGCTGTGTAAATATAGGGCTGTGTCTGCAGTCTGAAGGGTCTTAGTTTCTCACCCTGAGCTTCCTTGCTGTGAGTGGCAGCTCTGTGTGAAATGCTCCCCCACTTCTGCTCTCCCCATTTTTACTGGTAGTCGGATTAGATCCAGAGGGCATAGGGGTGGGAGCCAATTGAAGCATCAGAAAGAACTTTCTGGGCAGAAGCTATTGATGGGAACTGTAGTTCTTAAAGGAGGAGGAGAGCTTCACCCTTTTTTCCTGGGCAAATTGATTGAGATATGGGCAGTACAGAGAAGAAAGTGATGGGTAAAGACCTGACATCAGGTTTAAAAAGAGACTGGTGGCAAAAAGAAAAGAAAAGAAAGGCGCACCAGCCTAGTGTATTACCGTTAAAAGATTTTAATAGAATTAAAATATATACAGGGCCTACTCACAAGTGTAGTGGAAAGAATTGCAGTAAAGCTTAATTGACATAAGCTGCAAAGAGATGACCTCGAACCATACTCCAATCGATCGTCGAGAAAGTGAAGGGGGTCACCACCGGTTGACGCGTTTCGAAGCCTCTTCATCAGTGCCCAGCAGTGAAAGCACTCTACAATAGGCCTCCCTTATATACACAAAGCCCATAAGCACACATGACCATGCACATGACAAAGAGCCATGGGGAACCTCCCAGACTCCTCCCACTGGATGTGTGTGGTCATACGTGCCTACCACCAAAATAAATAAATAAATATATATATATATATATATATATATATATATATATATATATAGTAGTAAAAGTAGTAGTAATAATAATGATGGTACTGACAGGGGAGTGCAACTGAAACTGAAAAGCAACCATGGAGTGCAAGACTACCAACAATAGCAGTGGCAAGCCTAGGCAAAAAGTGATGATGATAATGATCAAAATTATAAATGGTAATAGTGATAATGCTAATATTAGAAAGTGATATCAAAAATAGTATCAATAGTAGTAACAGTAGTGGTGGCAGCACTGGTGTTTCAGATGCCAATACCAACATCACATCATAAGTATTGTTATTACTGTTGTAAATGTTATAAATGTTATACAAGGCTGCAGAAGCGTCACGTGCACACAATAATAGATGCATGCATATAAAGCACATACATTTAACCACCCCCTGCTTTATTCTTGGTGATTATAGTGGGAAAGGTATGGTGTCATGTGCTACGCTGGAGTCCTGCCCAGTTTTGGCTGCGCAGCATGTCTGCGATATTGGGCGCCATATTGTAGCCTTTACTTCCTGTCATGTGTGCAGGTTGGGGAGGTGGCCATGAACCAGAGCGAGGCTTGGTTTTATTTGTGTTCATATATATATAGAGGTGACGCAGCGCGCTGCCCCTGCCCCTGGAAGAAGTAATTTCTACCACCTCCAGGGGTACCCCCATACTACGAACCCAAACACCTGCTCAAGGTTGGGGTTGTATACACAACATTTGCAGAAGACCCTTTTGATTCTTCTGGACCAGTTTAGAGACTCCAGTTACCTGATAGTAGTTTGATTTAGTTTTGCTATAACCTTTGAGTGCCAGCTAGTGGGTAATTAACCTTTTGACCCTTCATAGCCTCTTTAACCCCCCTGGCGGTGTTCCCGAGTCTGACTCGGGGTGAGATTTTTTGGCTACGATCGGTAACCCCGAGTCAGCCACAGGCTTGGTTTACTTACCTTGTCCCTGGATCCAGCGATGCCACCGCGCTGTATGAGCGAGCGGGACCTCGCTCGATTCACACAGTGTCCTCCTGTGCTGCCGATCTCCGTTCCCTGCGACGTTACGACGCACGGGAGCGGAGAACGGCGCCAAATTCAAAAAGGTAAACAAACACAATACGTACAGTATACTGTAATCTTATAGATTACAGTAATGTATGTAAAAAATACACACGCCCCTTGTCCCTAGTGGTCTGCCCAGTGTCCTACATGTACTTTTATATAATAAAAACTGTTCTTTCTGCCTGCAAACTGTAGATTGTCCATAGCAACCAAAAGTGTTCCTTTAAAGTCCCTTTATGTCAAAAATGGTTTTAGAGCAGCTAGAAAACAGCGATAATAAATTATAATCACTTGCAGAATTGTGCAATAGCGATTTGTGGGGAAATTCGTCATAAAAAAATAAAAGTAATGACAGCGACAATTCTGCAACTGAGCAAATTTCAATGATTTTGAGTTGATTACATTATTGAATAATTTTTATTATAATTATATTATTATTTGTTATAATTATTTATAATTATTTATTATATTATAATTTATAATTTTGTTTTAAAAAAAAATTCATACCCGGGATGCCTACTAGACTCTTGTTTGGTCAGATTTAAGTGAGTTATTCCTAAGAATTACAGACCTACAGTACAAATCACCAAATTTCCTTGCAAATAATGGTACCGCTTTCAGCACCTTTTTCCTGAAAGAATCATACCGCTAGGGAGGTTAAGTCTGTGTACATTTTTATTGTTTTATCCCATGTTTGTTTGCATTGCCCTAATACATTTAATTATTTATCTCCAAGCTGTTTGTGGCCTTATTCCTGTGAATTCTTAGAGTTGTAGCCTACTACTGTTCCAACGTATTTTCACAGTTGTAAATGGCTTTAGTGTATGACTAATGCTGCGTACACACGATCAGACATTCCGACAACAAAACCATGGATTTTTTTTCCGATGGATGTTGGCTCAAACTTGTCTTGCGCATAAATGTTGTCGGGAATTCTGATCGCCAAGAACGTGGTGATGTACAACACGTACAACGGCACTATTAAAGAGAAGTTCGATACCAGTCATGTTAGTAGAAGTTTGGTGAGAGACGATTCAGGCTTTTCAGCCTTGTGCTTTTTAGTCTGTTACAGCGTGACAAATGTGATATCTCCATTACGAACGTTGGCTTTACCAGACTGAGCTCTTTCGTCTCGTACTTGATTCAGAGCATGTGTGGAATTTTGTGCGTCGGAATTGTCTACACAAGATTGGAATATACGAGAAGGGATTTTGCTGTCGGAAAATTTGAGAACCAGCTCTCAAATTTTTGTTGTCGGAAATTCCGACAGCAAATGTCCGATGGAGCCTACACATTGTCGGAAATTTCTGACAACAAGTTCCCATCGAACATTTGTTGTCAGAAATTCCGAGCTTGTGTATGTGGCATAAGTGTGTCAGCAGGGACAGAGCAGTTTAGAGAATCGTTGCAGAACATAGGACTCATCATCATTAGTGGCTTCTGTAGGGGTAAGCGCTTCATTAGCATTAAACAGAGATGACTTCTGGATAACCATGCTGTTGATACTAAAGAAAAAATAAGACATTTTTGAGAATTTTTTTAGGTTTATAGTGGGAAGCTATTATATGGTAAATTTTGAATTATTATTCATTCTAACGTGCAGTAGAAGTGTAGCGTTTGAAGAACCGCTGAATTGTTTTGTAATTTTTTTTTGCACACCTGAAGTTGACACATCTCTCTTACCCAGCACTACTGACACACCTTGTGATATTTCAAAGAATTTCTTAGGCCAATATAAGCCTAAAAGAAGAGAGGGCTAGAAAGTGTACTTACACAAACAACCAATAAGACAATAACGTCTGAGAAATAAACACCTGCAGTATACTGGCTAACAGTTTTTAAAGCGGAGCTCCAGTTCCCACAGTACCTAAAAAAAGGTACCACTTGCAGTGAACTTGTATTTCAGAGTGGATTTTCCTTTAGTAAATAACCCACTTTGAGTCCTGACAGGTTACTGAACTGCACACTCCAGTCCTACTCATTATTTACTTCCAGTGCTATTCATGGACATTGTTTCCAAGGCTACTCTAATTGTTAGGAAACTTGTTCACAGCTGCTAGTGCTCTTAGTTATATACGTAAACACATTATAAAATATATACATACATTGGAAAAATGGCACATACATGCCAAGAGGACAGTCCATTACATAATAGCATGTTAGCCAGCTTTATGACGCCAAGTTCTGCACTCAACGCTCACAAACATTCCCTGACCAGTCACCTGCCACCTCTAATTGCAAGGAAAACCCTACTTGCCCCAAAGCGCTCACACTTCCAGCAGCACCAACTGCTGCAGCCTTCACAGTATCACCTGCTCCCAGCCGTAGCCAGAGGTGCCAGACAGTTAATGAAAAGCAGAATTTCGAGTTAGGGTTAGGAGTTATGTTTAGGGTTAGGGTTGGGGTTAGGGGATAGGAGTTAGGGGTTTAGGGTTAGCAGTTAGGGTTAGCAGTTAGGATTAGGGGTTAGGTTTAGGGTGTTAGGTTTAGGGTTAGAGGCAAAGGGTTAGGGGTTAGGGTTTAGGGGTAAGGGTTAGAGGGTTAGGGTTAGGGCTTAGGGTTAGCAGTTAGGGTTGGGGTTGGAGCTAGGGTTAGCAATTAGGGTTAGAGGGTTAGGGTTTAGGGTTAGGGCTAGGGTTGGGGGTTAGGGCTAGGGGTTAGGGGTTAGGATTAGGTTTAGGGTGTTAGGTTTAGGGTTAGAGGGTTAGGGTTAAGGTTAGGGTTAGGAGGTTAGGGCTAGGGTTAGGGATATGGCCAGTGTTTATGGTTGGGGGTTAGGGGTTAGGGCTAGGGTTATGGGCTAAGGCTAGCAATTAGGGGTTAGGGGTAAGGGTTAGGGTCAGGGCCAGGGTTAGGGTTTCCCCTTTAAAGGAGCTGTAAAGGAAAATGTTTTTTCACCTTAATGCAATCTATGCATTGAGGTGAAAAAACATCTGATACTGACGGCCCCCCCCGAGCCCCCCTTATACTTACCTGACCCCTCGAAAGTCCCGCGAGCGGTCCCGCGATCCTCTTCGCCGCTCAGCCTGGCCGCTGATTGGCTATAGCGGATGGATTGAGAGCAGCGCAGCCATTGGCTGCTGTCAATCACATCCAGTGACGTGGCGCGCCGAGGGGCGGGGCTGAGTGATACAGTGAGCGGCTATGGCCGCTCACTGTATCACGGGAGCGCGCCCGCAATTAGTGATCACCATGCGAGCTCTGGCATGACTGTGGTGACTAATTACGGGGAGGACCAGAGACAGCCACCGAGGGACCCCAGAAGACATGGATTGGGCCACTCTGTGCAAAACGAACTGCACAGTGGAGGTAAGTATAACATATTTGTTATTTAAAAAAAAAATGTCTTTAGTAACGCTTTACGAAAAAGGCTAAGACTCAGGAATTGGAATAGTGACCTCCCCCAGAGGTCAAATGTCAGAATGCAGGTTCCCAGAGGTCAATGGTCACAAGGCATGGTTGACCCTCTTCCACCAAAGTTTACCGCATACCCCAACTAAGTCGGGGAATGAACAAGTCTGAATACCGAAATTTCAGAAATTTCGAAAATTGGGAAATTCAATATTACAGAAATTCAAAATTCTATATTTTGGAAATTTTGGATTAGGTATTGAAATTTCCTTTAAAATTTGGCTGTTAGTGAACGTAACGAATATGAATTCATCCGAAGTTACGAATTATCTAAAATAACGAATAATGTCTAATGTCTAATAATAATAAATAATAATAATAAAAAAAAAATTATTATTATTATCAAGTATCATTATTTATTATTAATTTGTTCCATTCCATTGGTTTAGATGTTCCATTCATTATTTCGGATAATTTGTAACTTCAGATAAATTTGTATTCGTTACATTCACTAACAGCCAAATTTTAAAGGACATTCCAATACCTGTAATTTAATAGTTGTTAGTTATTATTTAGCATTTTACTGATTTTCTTTCATTTTCCAAAATTCGAAAATCTAAAATGGGAAAAAGGCTAGGACTCAGGAATTGGAATAGTGACCTCCCCCAGAGGTCAAATGTCAGAATGCAGGTTCCCAGAGGCCAATGGTCACAAGGCATGGCTGACCCTCTTCCACCAAAGTTTACAGCATACCCCAACTAAGTCGGGGAATGAACAAGTCTGAATCCCGAAATTTCGGAAATTTCGATAATTGGGAAATTCAATATTTCAGAAATTCGAAATTCTATATTTTGGAAATTTTGGATTAGGTATTGAAATTTCCTTTAAAATTTGTCTGTTAGTGAACGTAACGAATACGAATTTATCCGAAGTTACGAATTATCTAAAATAACTTTTTAAGGACATTCCAATACCTGTAATTTAATAGTTGTTAGTTAGTTATTATTTAGCATTTTACTGATTTTCTTTCATTTTCCAAAATTCGAAAATCTAAAATGGGAAATTTGGAATATTGGATTTTCGAATTTTTCGAATTTCCGAATTTCGAATTCCACATTTTTTGAATTTACGAATTTACAAATTCCCGAATCGCGAGTTTCAAAATTTTCGGCAGTGCACATGTCTAGTAGGGGGTCAGTTCACTGACCATGTTTGTCATTTTGACTTCCCACAGGCTTGTTGTTCTAAGCCTACAACTTTCCCCTGCCTTATACCTAGGCCTACAACTTCCCCTGCCTTATACCTAGGCCTACAACTTTCCCCTGCCTTATACCTAGGGTTGTTACCTGTCTGGGATTCACCCTGACAGTACGAGTTTTGAATCATGTGTCCGGGTTTCAGTCCCCCTGAAACCCGGACACATTATTCAGACATGAATGTAGCTCGGAACAGGACCTGACAGGAGGGTGCATTACTATTCTTTAGAGGGCCCAAAGGTGTCCCAGGTCTGTTATCCTACAGTGCAGGGATATGCAATTAGCGGACCTCCAGCTGTTGCAGAACTACAATTCCCATGAGGCACAGCAAGACTCTGACAGCCACAAGCATGACACCCAGATGCAGAGGCATGATGGGACTTGTAGTTTTGCAACAGCTGGAGGCCCGCTAACTGCATATCCCTGCTATAGTGTATACTAGGAAAAAAAAATTGTGTGCTGCTAAAGTGTTTGGGTTTGGCTTGAAGAAAAAGTGGAAACCCTACTTACTGTATACCCCAAATGACCTTTCTTCCTGGGCCCTGCACATACAGGACTTAGGATGATCCTATGTATTGGTTTTTCTCCAACACATCAACATGACTTTAACATTTAGCACAGTATTACGTGACCGCTTTCTGGAGACCTTAACTAAACTCCAACTTTTCAATTACACATCTAGCTTTTAAAAGCATTTCCTATCTTGATTATAGAGAATAAAATGCCATGTTATTAATAGACAGAACGTTGTAGAAAAGCACAAATAGATGTAATATAATATATTTTTCCAATTGCTCTTGCTAGCGAAATCATACATTTTTAAAAGAAACGTTGCCATTTCTCAAAGGAATGGCTGTTTTATGCAGTGGCTATGTTATTTTTTCTGAATGTTTAAGCAAAATGCTTAACATTTACTTTCCTATAATAATCTGGCAATTTTCAGACCTATGTTTTTGTTGTTCATGAAAGATAATGAATATGTTTTAAAAATTCCTTAACCTTGAACGTAAAATGGTTGCAAAGGTAAAAGGTTTTATACTTTAATGCATTCCCTGCATTAAAGTGGTTCTAAAGCCTTAAGGTTTTTCACCTTAATGCATTCTATGAAAAACCTTCTGTGCTGCAGGTTTTTCTTACCTGAGCAGCTGTCTCTCCCCTCATTGGACAGATTGATAGCAGCTGTGACACGGTAGCCGGGGGCAGGGCCGAGCCCACTGTCTGTGTCAATAGACGCAACAGCAGGACTCGAGAGCGAGCACACATAGGTGCCCCCATGGAAAGTGGATTTCCATGGGGGCACCTGATGAAGAGGAGGGGCAAGGAGCACCGGCGGGGGACCCCAGAAGAAGAGGATTGGGGCTGCTCTGTGCAAAACAATTGTACAGAGCAGGTATGTATAGGCATGTTTGTTATTTAAAAAAAAAAAAAATTAAGGTGAAAAGCTTTTAATAGTAGTACACCCCCAGCCACACCTAAATACTCACCTGAGCCTGATCTGAATTCAGTGCTGTGAACGACTGCAGCAGCTTTTCTCCTCTATCCCCACTCTCACAGGCTTGGCTGACAGCAGTGGGAGCCATTGGGAACCTGGGAGCTAAAAAAAATAATAGACACAAACAGCCCAGCTCAGGAGCGAGCCCACGTGAGTGCCTTGATAAAAGAAGCGGCCAATCAGCACTGTCCAGACAGAGGGTCAGGGGTCCTGGATCCTAATAGGACAGTTCAGTGCAGTATGAAAACTCCTCCTACAAGCTTTAACCAGGAACTGAGAGAAGTCATAAGACTGATATATACTGATGAGAAAATATTTTTAGCAGTTTCTATTTACTAAAATGATTGCACTTCCATGCTCTGTGTACTGTGGGAGACCAGATATAGTGATTGCAGGGTCCTGGGTTTAGTAACACTTTAAAACTTCCTCATAATCCAGTAAGGCTATAAACATATCAGACATCACCACAGGGATCCATAGGAATTACACGTTTGAAAGACTTATAGCCATTAATTCTATGGGTTGCAGAAAGTTTGACGAATGTTGGTCTACTCTATTTGGCCCAAATGCTGTTGATGTATTGCCAAAATGTTTCATTGTTTTGACTTTCAATTTTTTGAGTGTATGACATATATGGATGTATATCGGAAGATGTGTGTATCAGATTACCCTATGTACCTTGTTAAATTTTGCAAATATTCAATAAACATATTGAAAAAAAATATATAAAAATTCCTCATGAAACTAAACTAGGTGAAACATGTAGAAGCAAGTACCTAAGGCAACTCAGTTTAAAGCGGAGGTCCACACAAAAAGTGAATCTCCGCTTTTTGGAACCCTCCACCCCTCCGGTGTCACATTTGGCACATTTTAGGTTGGGAGGGGGTGCAGATACCTGTATAATACAGGTATTTGCACCCACTTCTGGGCATAAACAGCCGCAGAATTTGCATGGGTCTACATCACATCCCGTCCCGTCCCCCCCGCTGTCTTCTGGGAGACAGAATACAGGCGGGACCATTTTGATTGCGCAGCCCGACTCGCGCATGTGCAGTAGGGAACTGGGAAGTAAAGCCGCAAGGCTTCATTTCCTGATTCCCTAAGCAAAGATGGCAGCGGCAGCATCCGAGGACCGAGGCACAGGTCGGTCTCGGGTGAGGTCATTGCGGGCACGCTGGACAGATAAGTGTTCATATTTTAAAAGTCAGCATCTGTAGTATTTGTAGCTGCTGACTTAAAAAAAAAAAGAAAATTTCGGGGGACCTCTGCTTTAAGAATTCTGGGCCAGATTCAGGTACAATTGCGCCCGTGTAACGTAAGCCGTTTACGTTACACCGCCGCAAGTTTTCAGTTTTAGTGCCCGATCCACAAAGCACTTACCTGGAAACTTGCGGCGGTGTATCGTAAATACGTACGGCGCAAGGCGGTCCAAATCGAATGGGCGGGTAACATTTAAATTAGGCGCGCTCCCGCGCCGGACCTACTGCGCATGCTCCGTTTCAAAATTCTCGCCGTGCTTTGCGCGAACTGACGTCATTTTTGCGATCGGCGACGTGCGTAGCGTACTTCCGTATTCCCGGACGAGTTACGCAAACAACGTGAAATTTTTTATTACGACGTGGGAACGACGGCCATACTTTAGACAGCAATACGTTTGCTGTCTAAAGTTAGGGCACCCAAAACGACGACTAACTTTGCGACGGGAAACTAGACTAGCGGCGACGTAGCGAACGCGAAAAACCGTCGTGGATCGCCGTAACTCCTAATTTACATACCCGACGCTGGTTTACGACGCAAACTCCCCCCAGCGGCGGCCGCGGTACTGCATCCTAAGATCCGACAGTGTAAAACAATTACTTAGGGATATCTATGCGTAACTGGTTCTATGAATCAGTCGCATAGATACTCTGAGAGATATGACGGAGTATCTTAGATACTTCGTCGTATCTCCTTTGTGAATCTCGGCCAAAAAATCTGAGTTTCATGTCTTACATTTTACTTTACTGATTGAAAAAATTCAGTTTGTATGGCATTTTTTATTATTGACTGTAATAAAAAAGATTGTAAATTTAACTGTAAACACTTTGGGGTAGATCCACATACAACGGCACATTATTGCGCCGGGCGTAGCGTATCTAAGATACACTACGCCGCTGTAACTTACTTTTTTTTTATTCGAATCCTCAACGAATTTGCGCCGTAAGTTACGGTGGCGTAGTGTATCTCTTGCGGCATAAGGGCGCGGAATTCAAATGGATGTAATGGGGGCGTGTTTTATGTAAATACGTTGTGACCCGACGTAAACAAAGTTTTTTTTTAAACTGCGCATGCGCCGTGCCTGGGGGTATCCCAGTGCGCATGCTCGAAATTTAACCGGAACAAGCCAATGCTTACAACAGTGACGTCATTCTACGCAAATTCCTATTCGCGAACGACTTACGCAAACAATGTAAAAAATTCGAAATTGTACGCGGGAACGACGGCCATACTTAACATTGAGTACGCCACCATATAGCAGCTTTAACTATACGCCGGAAAAAGCTGAACAAAAACGACGAAAAAAAAGGCGCCGGGCCGACGTATGTTCGTGGATCGCCGTAACTAGCTAATTTGCATACTCGACGCGGATTTTGACGGGAACGCCACCTAGTGGCCGCCGAAAAATTGCAGCTTAGATCCGACGGCGTACTAAGACGTATGCCTGTCGGATCGAGCCTAGATGCCGACGCGGGAAATTTTAAATCAGTAGATTCGCCGGCGTAGTCCTTTTGTGGATCTGCCCCTTTGTCTATCTCTGGCACCATAAAAATCCTGCTTCTGCTCTAAACAAATGTTTAACTATGGATACTGGAGTTATCTATAGGTAGCCATAGGTAGCACATTGAAAATGGTCCAGACCTATGCTGGTGTCATAGTGACAATGTTGTCATTTTAATTGTGGTGGAGGATTGTGGACTTCAAATCACTGAACTTTTTATAGTGGACTCACCTTTTCTTGTGACCATATCTGTTAGTTATGATGGTTTGTGTGTTGTAGGCTTGTGCAATTCGTTTCGTAAACAAATCGAAATTCGTACGAATTTAGCAACTTTCGGATGTTCGGAAGCATTCGAATTTCCGAACAAAGCAATTAAGAAAAAAAACGCCATTGTGACAGAGTCAGAGACACGGAAAATTACGAATCGATAAACCACAATGTACTCTACCTAAAGTACGAATTATAAATCAACGAAAAATTAGGCTTACATTAATATGAATCATTCCGATTCAACGAAAAATGTCACTTACGAAAATATGAATTATTCTGAACACGAACATCCCGTTTAGCAAAATTAGGAATGATTACGAGTCAACAGGACCAAAAATAAACTAAACTAAACAAATTTTTCCGTTATGCACAAGTCTAGTGTGTTGTGTGTTATATTATGGGGACACATCTTAATGAACAAGATGGAGACTAAGTTAAAGAAGGGTTCTCACTACACCTATTTTTACATTTAGTATGCTTAGGTACTATGGAGAGTCAATACACATGAAAACTGATTCAGAAATTGGCTAAGGTCTGGATCACATCTCTCTGCTTCCTTTGTCATGCATATTGTCCTTGTGTTTTGGTTATGATTTTATAAAATATAAAAGGAAAAATACTGCGCTAACAAACATAAAACCACCTAAACTATGCAGCAGCTAGAAAGTGAAAATACACACTAATAAAAAATATCAAGAAGTGTAGCCGCGCTAACCCAACCTATCAATAATATTTAAATAACCCACATGTAATAATAATCAGTAAGGTACACAATGAAGTATGTATCATCAAAAGGTATGAGTGAACCGATCATATGAAAATGTTAAAACATAATGAGCAGAAATTTCAATATAAAGTCCAATAAAGAGTCCAATATTGAAGGAAAAACAGCAAACGTAACTGAGTGACATCAACAAAAGGTTCCACCACCAAAAAGTGTTAACACCTTACGGAATGCTCGCTTACCAAATAGCAAACAAGATAAGTTTGCGGCTGCAAACCCCAGCCAGGGCCTTTAACAAGGTACTTGTGGTAGCGACAGCTTCACAGGAGCAATGGATGGAAGACTGGGTACTTGTATTGATCGAGTATCATGCATGAAAAGCGGTGGGAAAGCGGTGGTTTACTGAAAATGAAAGAGGCTCACCATAGTGTAAATCCAATAAGTAAGAACAGTTTAATATGGTTAAACACTTACATCAATACGAAAATAAAATAGTAAAATAGTATCAATTACCCGGCCGGCTGATGAACATCCGTCTGCTCTGACTTCAAATGTGATGACGTCAGCAAGTCAACTCCCCCCATGTTTTTATAAAATGTTTTATGTGCTTCTAAAGAGCCATAAATAGCAGGTAAACATATGTATATTTTCATGACATATGGGATTTTATGTGCTGCAAAATGCACATAAAAACACAGAGGTGTGAATGTGGCCAAGGGGTCTGGGAGCCCCCAAATCTGAGATGGCTATGGTGCCTACAGACATTAAAAAAAATATCCATCATCCACACATACACTGTCTATCTGTAACCACTCTTCCTCTTCCCTCTGCAGTAGGAGCTTCTCCACCACCTTCTGTCCTTGTGCTGTCACGTGTCCTCCAAGTGTCCTGGATCCCGCAAAACTGACCCAGTATTTGAACAGAATACCACAGGTCCAGCCAGTTCCTGATTCAGCTCTGTGGAGGAGCCTAGGCAATCAAAACCTTGGAGCCCCCCTCACCGGTTTTTGGAGGTTTCTCATGCATGTAATCTAGTGGAATAACATTGAACTAAGTAGTGTGCATGTCAGCTGCTGGAGATGACCTTCACTACTGTACATTACACATACGTAGGTTGCACCAACATATTTTACAAACTGAGAGCTGAAAGAAGACAAGCTTTCAAAAGATAAACTGTAATGTGAACCTGATGTCTGTGGTTTATGTACTTTAAATCATTATTGGGTACATTGCATTAATACAATACTTCCTCTATAGCAGGGGTGTCCAAACTTTTTTCAAAGAGGGCCTGATTTGATGGAGTCTGTGAACCTTTAAAATTCGGTCTAAGTGTGTTTGTTTAAGCACTATACACAGCCCAAGAAGAATTATCTTGCCTTAGTAGCTGTGGGTGAGTAAAGAAATGAGCTCTGGCGTATTATTTGAATATACCGTATTTATTGGCGTATAACACGCACCTTCACTTTAAGAGGAAAGTTTCAGGAAAAAAAACGTACAATTTTAAATAAAGAACTGTGAAGCAAAATAAGGGTCAGTGCCCATCTGCAGACCCCCAATTGCCATGAATGCAGCACCGACCATTGCTAGAAATGCAGCACCCATCATTGCCAGGAATGCACTCACCATTGCCAGGAATGCAGCACCCATCATTGCCAGGAATGCAGCACACATCATTGCCATGAAGGCACTCACTATTGCCAGGAATGCGGCACCCATCATTGCCAGGAAGGCACCCATCATTGCCAGGAATGCAGCACCCATCATTGCCAGGAATGCAGCCCCACCATTGCCAGGAATGCACCCATCATTGCCAAGAATGCACCCATCATTGCCAGGAATGCAGCCCCACCATTGCCAGGAATACACTCACCATTGACATCAGTGCAGCCTTGGAGGGGGGACACGGAGGAGGTAGGATGAGCGCCAAAGATATCCAGGAGAATGTCCTGTTTACACAGCAGCCTCTTTAAAATAAAGTCCCGTCTCCTTTGATGGACAGAACAGTCGTCCAATGGCAGTGCCGAAGACAGGACTTCCTATTAGCAGAGGCTGCCGTGTAAACAGGAAATAATCCCCCTGTGTGCACCGCAATCGTCCTGCCTCCTCCCTCCGAGGCAGCCAGCCTAATACCTATATATCTTTTGTGGCCCTGGCGCTGGAAGATTGTCGGGGGTCACAAAAGATATATATGTTTAGATAACCAGGCAGGCTGTTCAAAACCGGACTGTGGGCCGCGATTGGCCCGCAGACTGGACTTTGGACATGCCTGCTCTATAGAGTCTAATGTAAAATTTTTGTTTCTTTGAGTTGATTCATTTTTTTTATCTTTCATAAACAATTTAAGAAAGCTTCATTGTAAATTCTTTCAAGATCAAATTAATATTACATTGATCTGTTGTTGAGGGGCCCTCAAATAGCACAGGGGGCCCATAGGCCTATTTGGTAATCAGGCACTGAGTCTAGGACATGGCCCACCATAGAAGAAAATGAGTGGCCACAAGCCAAGAAGAATTTCTATTATAGATGTGAACTGATAACCCATGGGCCTCCCTGTCCACCATAAAAGTGAATGGATGTCCACTATGCCAAGCTGCCCACCATAGAAGTGAAAGTGTAGCTGCAAAGTTAAGTTCTTTGAGGTCTCTTGCATTTGCAGGGCCTTCTACCAACCTTTTTTCCTCCCCTTGAACCCAGACCATTTTCAACCTTACATATTTAACAATGTCTCTTGAAACTTTTCTTAATATTCAGTTGAATGTAGCCACTTTCTGTTGTGGAGCACTATGCGCTGTATGTAACCTACTCATCAAGGTGTCCCTTATTCTTTCATTCTAAAGTTGAAAGGTATGCTGCCTGTCAGTGAGGATATTAATGTATAGAGGGAGAGGGCACAGGAACCTTCTGTTTCCAACTACGTAAACATACATTACATTCTTTTGTAAAGTAGCAGCTGAGCCAAAGCGGTTAGTTTTATTTTGGTGGAATGAAAAATGTCACTAATTTCCTCTAAATCCCATTCCCATATACACAGCAGACGAATAGGATACATGTGTCCTCTGGAGTAGCAGTTCCTGTTTCTTATAACTTAGATGTCTGTTCTCTTACTCACGTTAGTCCACTGGCGCCTAGGAATGTTCGTTGGAGAATGCAGAATACCTTTTAAATGTATTCCATGCCTCTGTAATGCTGAAAAGCTGGCCAAGCTGCCTATTTGCAGACATCTGTTTTTCAGTTCATATGTTTAGATTATATTTCTAATTCCTAGCTTTGCCACATTTCCCACTTTCCTGTTTTTGGTTTTGCTCGCTCAAAGTGTTGACGCTGGCTATTACAGCAAGTCAAAGAAATTTATTCGCTGGCAGAGCAGGAATCAGCAGCCAGCACCTCATTTACAGTAGTTCACAGGAGTCAGATGTGTGAAGAGACTTTTGCTTCCACACCGGGCTGGAATAACTTAGCTGAATGGGATTTGTGATCTAAGTCAGAGTGTTTAGTCTTGGACACTACTTAACGCAATCTACAACACTACTGAAGACAGTGAAATAAAGCTGGGCAGGATCTAGAATTGTAACTAAAATGTATCTGACCCTCCACCCCCCCCAAAAAAAAAAAAAAATTATATATATATATATATATATATATATATATATATATATATATATAAATAGCGCTACCCCCGGAGGAGCCGCTGATTAGATTTGGGATCGGCATATTTAAGTTACCTCTTCACTGTGTCTAGGGGTGATGGTAGTGCTGAGAGCAATAATACAATGTCCAGGACCGTTGGTTGACGTTTTCAAATGCTTTATTTTCCCGGTCAAACACGACCAACATGTAAACTTGAGGTAGACAGGATAGGTTGGTGAAGGAAGAGCAACTTCACAGTATCAAGCTATGGATAGTAAAGGCAGTCCTGCCCTTTAGCAATGGTATTTGTATGCGTCGCCACTCCCACCTTAGTGGGTAATAGTGCCCCTGGACAGACCTCTCTCACAAGCCTGGCAGCCAGAGCGCCACTTAAAGCCTCTGGGAGGAACAAGTCTCTGTCATCGACCTGGCCCTAATTAAACTAAGATGTTAGGTGAGACCTCCGCCACAGGCCCAGCGCTATAATTGTGAACGGTAGAGCGAATCCTCCCAGTATGTCTTTTGGGGTTACCGACTGACAGGTTGAATGTGACCTGTCAATGTCCGGTCACCCAGATCCCCGATGGTTCGTTCAAGCACTGTTGGATCACCTGCCTCCGGGTTCTCCTCAGACCGATCCCCCACCGAACAGCACCCAGCTTAGGATCTTCTCAATGGAAGTGGGGACCCAGTAAGTCACTGGGGCCCCTTTGTAGCATCGGTTGCTCTGGGCTATGAGAGCCCAGAGTCAGGAACTCTGCGTAGCACGCGACCCCGGTCTGGTAGGCCATAGTAGTGGGGCCCGTGATGTGCGCACACCCTAAAGGTGGGTGCCACACCTGGAACTAGGAACCCGCGAAGAACCCCGAACAACGGCCTCCGCCACAGAAATACCCCTCCCCAGCATGCCCCGCGAGGGAAAACTCCTCCAATTGGCTGCTGGGAAGAAGCGGCTCTGCCTGGACCCCTCTGGTGCCACCTGCCGCCCAGAGATGAGACCGCATCTCAGGGGGAAAGAATGACCCACAGGACAATCCAGATTTGGCGACAGCCAAAGTTGTCAAATCAAAGAATGAGAGCAACATAACTCTCTCATTCTCCCACTAAATTTAAACATAGCACCTGTACGAAAGTACACAGGCGCTACATATAGATAGATAGATAGATAGATAGATAGATAGATAGATAGATAGATAGATAGATAGATAGATAGATACAAGGTTTAGGAGTGTGTCTATGGGAATGTTTGACCATTCTTACAGAAGCGCATTTGTGAGGTCAGGCACTGATGTTGATGAGAAGGCCTGGTTCGCAGTCTCCGCTCTAATTCATCCCAAAGGTGTTCTATCAAGATGAGGTCAGGACTCTGTGTAGGCCAGTCATGTTCCTCCACCCCAAACTCGCTCAACCAGACTATATTGTCAAAAGTATTGGACCACCCCTACAAATCATTTGATGGAGGGGGGTTTATGGTGTGGGGTTGTTTTTCAGGGGTTGGGCTTGGTCCCTTAGTTCCAGTGAAGGGAACTCTTAAGGCGTCAGCATACCTTTTGGCATGGAGTTCACCAGAGCTTAACAGGTTGCCACTGGAGTCCTCTTCCACTCCTCCATTGTGACATCACGGAGCTCATGGATGTTAGAGACCTTGCGCTCCTTCACCTTCCATTTGAGGATGCCCCACAAATACTCAATAGGGTTTAGGTCTAGAGACATGCTTGGCCAGTCCATCACCTTTACCCTCAGCTTCTTTAGCAATGCTGTGGTCATCTTGGAGGTGTGTTTGGGGTCGTTATCATGTTGGAATACTGCCCTGCCACCCAGTCTCCGAAGGGAGGGGATCATGCTCTGCATCAATATGTCACAGAACATGTTGGCATTCATGGTTCCCTCAATGAACTGTAGCTCCCCTGTGTCAGCAGCCCCAGACCATGACACTCCCACTACCATGCTTGACTGTAGGCAAGACACACTTGTCTTTGTACTTCTCACCTGGCTACCGCCACTCACGCTTGTCACTATCTGAACCAAATAATATTATTTTGCTCTCATCAGACCACAGGACATGGCTCCAGTAATCCATGTCCTTAGTCCGCTTGTCTTCAGCAAACTGTTTGCAGGCTTTCTTGTGCATCATCTTTAGAAAAGGCTTCCTTCTGGGTCAAGAGCCATGCAGACCAATTTGATGCAGTGTGCGGCATATGGTCTGAGCACTGACAGGCTGACCCCTATCCTTCAACCTCTGCAGCAATGCTGGCAGCACTCATACATCTATTTCCCCAAAAAAATATCTGGATATGACGCTGAGCATGTGCACTCAACTTCTTTGGTCGACCATGGTGAGGTGAGGTTCTGGGTGGAACCTATCCTAGTAAACCGCTGTATGGTCTTGGCCACTGTGCTGCAGCTCAGTTTCAGGGTTTTGGCAATATTTTTATAGCCTATGCCATCTTTATGTAGAGCAAAAATTCATTTTTTTCAGATCCTCAGAGAGTTCTTTGCCATGAGGTGCCATGTTGAACTTCCAGTGACCAGTATGAGAGAGTGAGAGCGATAACACCAAATTTAACACACCTGCTCCCCAAAAACACCTAAGACCTTGTAACACTAACATGACACCTGGAGGGACAATGGCTAATTGGTCTGGATAACTGGATACAAATAAAGAAAAAAGCATAAAAAATTTAATGCAGCCAACACATTTAGGACATGGCAAGTTGCAACATATTCAATGATTTATTTTGGGTTTAGATAAGCTTCCGTGACCTGTGTGCAGAGTGAACAATATTTTTCACCATCACCAGTAAAAAAACAAATCAAAAATTTCAGACCACACACATTAAGGCTACTTTTTCTAGCTCTTTAAAGAGTTGATAAATATATTTAAAAAGGCTTGCTCTGTCCCTCCAGATTTTATGTTTTTTGTATTTATTCCATAATTGGAGCCCAATTACAGGGAAAAAAATAAAACATTTTTCTTTATAATTTTGTTCCTCTGTATGTTATGGTTTTTAACTTGTATTTTATAAAATGTATTTCATGTATCCTTTTTTTTAAAATAGAATTCCAGCTTAAACCTAACTAGTCTTAAAAATGTCCCCTCCTCTTCCTAGCACCTATGCTTACCTATTTTCAGCCCAACCTGGGCCAGTCATGTGTCAGTCAGCAGAGAGCACATGTCAAAGGCTAGAAATTACAGGAGTGGTGACGTCACCCATAGGTTCCCATGTGCCAGCTATTGTTGGCGCTCCCTCCTCACCCCTGCAGCTACCGCTATTTTCAGATCATGTGACCGGACCAGAGCGGGCTGAAAATAGGTAGGTATATACATCTTACCCATCTTTCCCATACATGGATGGAAATTTGTCCTGTCCCTCCTGAACTAGATCCATGTATGACTGGCTTTAGATCCATCTTCAGGCCTATCTCCTGCATAAGAGCCTCCAGAATATTAGTGGGATGGTTATCAATGTGAGCCAATCAAAACTCTGTCGCTTTGTACAATCCGTGAACATGCCTAGGAGGAGGAGAGCATTAATGTGCTGCTGCTCTTTCACCGTCCGATCACAAGCTGAGGCAGGTCCAGGATCAGGCAGCATTGTTCAAATGCAGTTCAACCTACAGAAAGGCCACATGGTGAGAAGGACATGACTGTGCTGTATGGCTAGACAGTTGGATCATCAGACTGGTTAAACAGGGTTGCATATTATAACATTTCTTGTGTATGTATATTCACTATGGGCCGGATTCAAAAAGCCCAGCATAAATTTGTGCGGGCGTAGCGTATCTCAGATACGCTACGCCACCATAACTTAGTGAGACATGTTCTTTATTCAGAAAGAATCTGCGCCCTAAATTAAGGTGGCTTCGCTTATGTCGTCCGGCGTAAGCCCGCGGAATTCAAATTATCCATGCAGTAGGCGTGTTGTATGGTAATGAAGGCTGACCCCACGTAAATTACGTTTTTGACTAACGGCGCATAGGCCGTCCATGACCATATCCCAGTGCGCATGCTCCAAATTACGCCACAAATAGGCAATGCTTTCGACGTGAACGTAACTTACGTACAGCCATATTCGCGAACGACTTACGCAAACGACGTAATCAACGGAAAATTTTACGCTGGCCCGACGTCCATACTTAACATAGGATACGCCTCATATAGCAGGGGTAACTTTACGCTGGAAAAAGCCTTACGTAAACGACGTAAAAAAATGTGCCGGGCGGACGTACGTTTCTGAATCGGCGTATCTACCTAATTTGCATATTCCTTGCGTAAATCTATGGAAGCGCCACCTAGCGTCCAGCGTAAATATGCAACTAAGATACGACGGCGTAAGAGACTTACGGCAGTCGGATCTTAGGGAAATCTATGCGTAACTGATTCTACGAATCAGGCGCATAGATACGACCCCGCACACTCAGAGTTACGACGGCGCACCTGGAGATACGCCGTCGTAACTCGTATCTGAATCCGGGCCTATGTATTCAGTTATTTGCCAGGCGTTTATCTTCATTACATTACGCATCTAGCTTCCCTCCTTTGAAAATAATATACCCATGTTTGATTATGACTGACATAAATTACTGGCTTAACATTCAAAGATCCGTGTAATATTGCTGTGTTTCCACATATGGATTTTCTTAGGTTATTTTCACCTTAGTTAAAACATGGCATCAAATGAGAGGGGAAATTCCTGAAAGCAGATTCATAAATATGCAAAACTGTTGGAAATTATATTACCCATGCCATCTCACACCACAACATTTTTGTCTGTTTCACCTACCAAGAGCAAAATATTTTTATTTATTTGCTAGCTATCACAGTACAAGGCAATGCACTTAGTTAAATTTTTTTTTTTTTTTAATCTGAATTATATGTGATGGATCAGAACACAATAGTCTAAGTTGGTGAAGTAAAATTAGAAAAAAATGAATAAAAAACTATTTTTCAGAAATAAAAAACTGATAATTGGTATGTGTGTATGTATTCACCCCCTTTGTTATAAAGCCCATAAAAAGCTCTGGTGCAACCAATTACCTTCAGAAGTCACATAATTAGTGAAATGATGTCCACCTGTGTGCAATCTAAGTGTCACATGATCTGTCATTACATATACACACCTTTTGAAAGGCCCCAGAGGCTGCAACACCTAAGCAAAAGGCACCACTAACCAAATATAATACGCACGCAGTCTGTACGCTCAGAAACGCGTCGCTTGCCAGTGACGTCACCTTTCCTCGCCTGCAAGACCAACTGCGCTCCAGGACTCGCTCTGATGTTCCTCCACCGCAGCCGGCTTCTTTCTATCTCACAGCATTGTGTGACGATTCCCAGCAGCATAGTGCCCCAGCAGGAACAAGAAATGACTGACTGACCTGAGGATCACTTCCACTATTGGAATTTGTTCAACGCCTGTTTTAACCTCGCTAAACATGAGTTGCCTGTACTTAATCCTTGAATTAAATTACTTTTAAACATCTACACCCAGAGGCGCCTCTCCCTTGTTTTTTTCACCACTAACCAAACCCTGCCATGAAGACCAAGGAACTCTCCAAACAAGTAAGGGCCAATGTTGTTGAGAAGTACAAGTCAGGGTTAGGTTATAAAAAATATCCAAATCATTAATGATACCTAGGAGCACCATCAAATCTATCATGACCAAATGGAAAGAACATGGTACAACGGCAAACCTGCTAAGAGACGGCTGCACACCAAAACTCACAGACCGGGCGAGGAGGGAATTAATCAGAGAGGCAGCACAGAGACCTAAGGTAACCCTGGAGGTGCTGCAGAGTTCCACAGAATAGACTGGAGTATCTGTACATAGAACAATGATAAGCCGTACTCTCCATAGAGTTGGGCTTTATGGCAAAGTGGCCAGAAGAAAGCCATTACTTTCAGCAAAAAACAAAATGGCACGTTTTGAGTCTCCGAAAAAGCATGTGGGAGACTCCCAAAATGTATGAAGGAAGGTACTCTGGCTTATGAGACTAAAATTGAACTTTTTGTCCATCAAAGAAAACGCTATGTCTGGCCTAGTCAAAGTCCAGACCTCAATCCAATAGTAAATCTGTGGTCAGACTTAAAGATTGCTGTTCACAAGCGCAAATCGTCCAACTTGAAGGAGCTGGAGCAATTCTGCAAGAAGGAATGGACAAAAATCCCAGTGGTAAGATGTGGCAACCTCATAGATACGTACCCAAAGTGACTTGGAGCTGTGATAGCCGCAAAAGGTGGCTCTACAAAGTATTGACTTTATGGGGGTGAATAGTTATGCACATTGAATTTTTCTGTTTTTTTGTCCTATTTGTTGTTTCCTTTTTAGGAAAAAGGGTGGCTCAAGAGCTGAAATTCCTTGTAGTACATCATTACGTTCGTGTTTATGGCACGAAAATTATGTAACGTTAGTATGCAAGACAAGATCTTGGCACACGCCCTTTTGACAAAATCAGACGCCCGGTTGGCCAACAATCGTACCATGTGTATAAGGCTTTAGAGACAGCAGGAGTAGATATAGCTAAAGGCTAAACAGGTTCTGTGCTTTATATAGCAGCATCCAATACAATTATTTTAAATGAAGGCGGCTATGCTTTCATTCTTGGAAGACCATTACCAAGAACTTCATGCCATACGCTGAGAGAGCAGAAACATTTGAAAATGTTTTTTTATAGAACACTGTAAAAATAACTATTTACATGAACCACAGCTATAGGCATGGGAAAATAATAATCTTTGAAGAAACAAAATATGATTTATAGATATGAATTTAATTAACTGTTAAATCCAGTGGCCCATAGCCCCTCCTATGTCACGCACTGTAGTCGTAAACTGAGGGACCCATACATGTAAAAGAAAAGTTATTTTATGGAGGAGAAAAAAAAAACCACACATTTATTTATAAATATGCATGTGAAAGTTTCCTTAGATGTACAGAAAAAAGAACTAAAATATCCATTAAGGATTAAGTTAAAGCATATGCAACCTAACTCAATGAAATCGCATATAAGCTTTACCATTTTAATTTATTTTTAAAACGAATTTTCAATATTTTAAATTTGCATTTTTCATAAAAAAAAAAAAAAACCTAGTGATCCTGCCATGAAATTCCTTGTTCAGCTGTTGCCTGTTATAGGGTGACAACACTTCCAGTTCTGCTCTTGCAATGTCACCTTGACCACACAGATTACATAGGCATGAATACTATTGTCACCACCAGGAAGCTGCCTTCACTGGAGTGCAGGTAGGCAGGAGGTGACTTCAAGGGGGATGCAGGGGATCAGCATTACTGAATTGCAAGAAAGAATTTATTTTTCTTTAAAGTGCTTTATTGAAAGCTACTCTCAATGCTCCCATCTGCCCCCCTCCACTCAACTGATCACTTTGTCTGATCCTGAATCTTTAGTTTTGTAATTAAAATAAATTCTTCAGCATTTGCTTGGTGTGATGGTGAAATGAGTGGGAGGGCCTATAATTTACACCAAGACCTTGAGATCTTATACCTCTAAAAAAAAAATTGGTTGATGTTGAAAAAAGACTTGGGAAACATTGGGGATACATGAGTATATCTAAAGCCAAAATGTTTCTTTTTTTGTTTTTGAGAAAATATGAAACGGTTAAAACCTCTATTATCATCTTTTTTTTTAGACAGTTGTCACCATAGAAAAATTCCCCTCTTTTCCTGTTCCAGTAACAACGCAACATTTTGAATTTCCCCTAACTTTCAGTCCCAGGGGCAATGGTCACTAGTATAAATAGAGTGTGAATCTCCCTAGAGAAGACACAGACGGCAATAAAACCCTGACAGGTTTGCTAAATATTCCCTACTCTATACAAAACTAAAAATACATGTTTTGGTTTAGATACATTGGGGTTGATTTACTAAAACTGGGGAGTGCAAAATCGTGTGCAGCTCTGCAAAGAAACCAATCAACTTCTAACTTCAGCTTGAATTAACCCCTTCACGCCTAAGGGTAAAACAAATCTTAATGCCTAAGCCCAATTTTGCAATTTTGACATGTGTTAGTAAAACCATAAGTTTCATCACAACTACTTTGTGCATTCAAATGGATTATACTGCATTATTTTCAGGACAAATTGCGCTTTCATAAAAAAAACATAAAAAAAAAGCTGTATATTTCTTGATACTACCTTTGACCCTGACCTTGACCCAAATACTTACCCTAGCACTGACCTAGATCAAATCTTAATCTAAGTTTACTTTTCTTTTTTATAATTTTTTTTTTTTCTTCACACACTTCTTTTTCTATCTCTACAAGGACAGAGAATGGTACAATGTATCTAGTATACAGTAAATAGAGTGCCCCTGGAAGACGTAATCCTCTTACCAAATGCGTAGGGCGGAGCGGTGCGATGTGCTGACGTCACCTCCTGGTTACTGCTCGCTTGCCCAAATGGACGAGTTTGTCCGATTGTGCACCGGCCGGCTCATCGACTCAAGGCTTTCTAATTCAAATTCAATTGTAAGTGTGTTTTTACTATTTTTAAACAATAAATCTTAAGGATTTTACACTATTTGAGCCCTTATATCTTTTTCATACCACGCTACCTGTATATGGGTCTAAACGTTCATTAAGGGATCTAACTAGCAGTGAAGCAGGCTTGAGACGCCTTTTGATAACAGGCTGTGCCACTTATACACTTTTCCTGATCCTCTGTCACGGGGGATCACAGAGTTCTGGTAAGCAGTGATTTTTTCTATTGGTGGTGGATTTCACAGTTATTTCTTTCACCGGTTTGATAGGGGATCACGGAGTTCCGGTAAGCAGTGAATCTTTCCATTGGTGGTGGATCTCACAGTTATTTCTTTCACCAGTTTAAAAAGCCTAAATTTATAAATAGACTTTAAAGAGGAAGTAAACCCTGCAAATGAAAAGTATAATGGGCTAGTATGCATCGCATACTAGCCCATTATGTGCCATTTACCTGCAAAAGAATCCAGCAAAGTCCCCAGTGTAGGCAGCATCCATCTTCTGTCCCCTCTTCCTTCCGGGCTGCGGACTCCGGCTCTGTGATTTGCCGTAGCCGCGAATCACAGAGTGCGTGGGAGTGACATCACTCCCACGCATGCGCATGAGAGCCGCCATTTACGGCACAGCCTGGGGAAGAAACAGCACTTAGTTTAGTTTCTTAACCCGCGCATGCGCCGTTGGGATTTTCAGCGGACTACAAGTGAAATATCTCCTAAACGGCGCACGTTTAGGAGATATTTCCACTACCTATAGGTAAGCCTTATTCTAGGCTTACCTATAGGTAGAAGTAATCATAAAGGGTTTACACCCACTTTAAATAGTTTGCACGGGTGGACTGTCATCCATTTTTTCTCATATTCGAACATTTACTTTTGATTGGACACTCTATTTTTTTATCTAATGTTTATGTTTAAGCATTTTTTAAACTATATGAATTTGTTCACTTAATGTTCACTGGTGTTCTCAATTATTCAACCATTTATGATTCATTTGGTTATTTTTACAAGTTTTCACTTTGTGGTGTTTATTAGAGCTTTTTTAATATATGTATGCTCTTAGGTAGCGCGACTTTATATATATTTTTTCTACAATGTATCTCTCTTGTCCATTCACAGAGACAGAAAACATGGGGGCGGACTTCACAGTGACTGATCACCAATCAGCCAATCAGAGGCGATCAGGTGATCTGGAATCAGCTGTTCCGGGTCCCGATCGTTAGAATGGTGCCCGGTGTTCTCGGTGAGACCCCGTTCACTGTGCTTGGAGGGCGCCATGCGGCGTGCTCCCAGCAAAAAAGAAGATGCACAAATATCTCACAGAAAAAAAGCCCAGTCCAGTGGGGCCCCATATTTGCGTACTGCTGGTGTGAAAGGGTTGCGTTTTGACAAATAAAACTGGACCTGGAAGCTGATTGATTTCTATGCACAGCTGCACCAGATTTTGCACTCTCCATTTTTAGTAAACCAACCCCACTAGGTCTACACTAATGCTGCGGCATAATCATGTGTCTTTCAGTGTGTTTTTTAGCACTTTTTTAGTTTTTGATGTGTTTCCATGCTTCATGCCTTTTTGGCCAATGACTATCAATGTTTGCTGTGGCATCATTGTTGCTATGAGTATGAGACTGGATGTTAAGCACAAAACGGCACCAAAAGCATGCAAAAAATGCATGCCTATGCTTTTTTTCATACACTCCCAAGTCTATGGGCCAAAACTGCACCTTTTTATAAAATTGCACTGCACCATGTGGCATTGCTGTGAATGGCCACCATACAGAATAATGTAATTTATATTGTTGTGTATGGCTTCCTCCTCTTTCCTTTCCTATCCACAGTGTTGGTCTCAAAGAGTGCACTGAGTATGCTGACAGCTTTCTGCTCCCTGTCCTTGATTAAGGCATACTTTATGTTGAAATCAGTGATATATTTTATCACAGTTGACACTGCCAGGTCCTAGAGAGGTCAATGGTGTAAGGTAGGAGGGCTTTAAACATTTTGCTCTGGGGCCCCAGGGTCTGTGGTGATACCTGTGTGTCATTCTATGTCAGCAGGCATTTTACACAGGGTTAGAATGTTAGTTAAGTTGTAAAGGTAGAAGGCTTTTTACCCTATGCATTAGGGTAAATAACCTTCTGTGTGCTACCCACCCAGCCCCCTCGTACCTGAGCCCATTATCGATCCAGTGCTGTGCACAAGAGCAGCGGCTCTCTCCCTCCTCACAGGGCAGATTGATAGCAGTGGGAGTAACTGGCTCCTGCTGGTGGAATTCGAATCTGTGACGAGGAAGTGGGAGAAGGTGCCAAGCCACACTGCCTGTGTTAAAATAAGCAGACAGTGTGGCTTAAGATTAAGCTTGCAGGCGTGGCACCATAGGAAGCAGCTTCCTATGGTGGCACACCGAGAAGAGGAGGAGTCAGGAGTGCCATCCAGGGACCCGAGAAGATGAGGATCGGGCCGCTCTGTGCAAAATCATTACGCAGAGTGGGTAAGTAAAACACGTTTGTTTTTGTTTTTTTAGGCTGGATTCACACTTGTGCAGTGCGAATTCCAGCTCTCTTATCTCTGCAAAGAGATAAGAGAGCTGTTCAGCAGATCATCTCCCTTTTAACTGCGAATTTGGAGACCTGGGAGAGGGGAGGGGGAGGGGGGAAGTGTAATGAGGTGAAGGAGAGAAATCCTGATGAGAACTGAACACATTTGCGAATCAAATGCGTGCCCTTAGTAGATAAAGGGCCTGAATTCGCACCTAAGCCACACCTCAATGCCTAGAAAATGTACACTTTTTGGGCAATGCACAGTGTGAATGCATCCCACATATGTGAACCAGCCTCATTAAAATCAATGTATTTTATAATGTTATGCGAATTGGATGCGGTTTAAGCTGCAACCAATTCGCATAGGTGTGAACCCGGCCTCAAAGTTAGGTTTACGATCAATTTAATAATTATGCCCTGGGCAGAAAATAATCTGTGTATAGAAAAAATCCACTCATAACATAAAACCATCTTTATCTGAGTGATCTTAATTTTCAAAGACTCTTTAAATATTATTTACTAATTTTTTAGAGTTTTATTTTTTCACATAAAACAACAAGACTTTCGGTAAAAAAAAAAATTGTTCCTTGGCAGAGTATTTTTCGGATACAGTACATAAAGTCTCCTTATGTAAATGCAGTGATTCACTCTTTAACATCTACTGAATACAGTATTTTGTGGTAAACCTAGTGGTAAACGGCAGTATTTATAAAAGGAACTGTTTAAAAATAGAGTCTAAGCCTGACTTTGCCAACAGAGAAGGATCTATAAGGCTTGCCGCAAACTCCCAGATTTGAAAGGTTACCACGAATCTGTGTAGTCAACTTCTTTTAACTCTGATGTGTGTGCTACATATTTCATGACTTAAATGTATGAATAGTATTGCCATATTTCACAGAATTTACAGAATGCATAGAAACCATCACCCAGCCTGTTCCAGTGACTCTTACAATTGCCCAATAATGACTATATATAGACAAACACTGCAGCCAGTTAGGCTGGAAGATACTCAGGCCCAGATTCTCAAAGGAGATACGACGGCGTATCTCCAGATACGCCATCGTATCTCTGAGTCTGAGCTGTCGTATCTATGCGCCTGATTCTTAGAATCAGTTACGCATAGATTTGTATTAGATCCGACCGGCGTAAGTCTCTACGCTGGCCGCTAGGGCCGTGTACGCTGATTTACGCCTAGAAATATGTAAATCAGCAAAATTCGCGAATTCACAAACCTACGCCCGGCCGACGCAGTACAGATACGCCGTTTACGTTAGGCTTTTCCTGGCGTAAAGTTACCCCTGCTATATGAGGCGTACACGAGGCATACCAATGTTAAGTATGGACGTCGTTCCCACGTCAAATTTTGAAAATTTTACGTAGTTTGCGTAAGTCGTTCGCGAATAGGGCTGGGCGTCATTTACGTTCACGTCGAAAGCATTGGCTTCTTGCGGGTTAATTTGGAGCATGCGCACTGGTATACTTTCACGGACGGCGCATTCGCCGTTCGTAAAAAGCTTCATTTACGTGGGGTCACATAAAATTTACATAACACACGCCCACATCTACCACATTTGAATTAGGCGGGCTTACACCGGCCTATTTACGTTACGCCGCCGCAACTTTCGTTTTAGAATACGGCACTTGCCTGTAAAAGTTGCGGAGGCATAACGTAAATAGGATGCGTTACGCCCGCACAAAGATACGCGATTCTACGTGAATCTGGGCCTCAATCTAGAAGTGTAAGTTTTAGATTATAGGAGGATATCAGAGCACCAGGGAGAAGCCAAAGAAAATCAGTAAGAAACTAAAATAGCCATACAAGTAGTTCTTGGTAGGAATTGAGTCCAAGACACAGTAATGGAAGGCAAGAACCACTGTGTGGGTTTTCTCCTAGTACTTCTAGTACTACTCCTACTCCTAAACTTCTACCTAAGCAAGTACATTATAAGTGTATGTGCTTGTACCTTTTAATGGCAAGGGATAATGTATAAAGTCTTTAAAGATGCTCTCCAGGCAGCAATGGCAACAATTTTTGTCCTAATAATGCAGACTACATTGAAAACCAATTTTTCAGCTTTGTCTAATTGCTTGTAAGGTAAATTGTGGTTTCCTATTTTTAATGGTGATCGAACAGCATCCTCTGCTGGAATACCGATGATGACCAAATTATGGTGTCACGATCCACAATGTAGAATAAACATTACCACATAAATGAAAGGTCCACCAGTGATAGAGTGCTACTTAATGTTCCATGAGTTTATATTAATTCAAAGCTTTCATGTTAGCTTGGAATGGTGTGTTTATTTTACCACTACATGTTGGTTTTAAGTATTTACTATTTTGATAAAAAAAGGTGCTTCCTACCCTTCATCATTAAAAGAGTTCTATGGTCCCAGCATAATTACATAGTTATTCTGGTTGAAAAAAAAGCACAAGCCCATCCAGTTCAACCAACATAATGAAAAGAAAAAAGAACATGAAGCAAATGTGGGACTTTTAAGGTGCTTATATTTTAAAGTGATTGTGAAGTCTTGTTTTCTCAAAGGCTGCTTTTACACTGGGGTGCTTTGCAGGCGCTATAACGCTAAACATAGCGACTGCAAAGCGCCCTGAAAGAGCTGCTCCTTTCACTCCAGTGTGAAAGCCAGAGGGCTTTCACACTGGATCAGTGCGCTGGCAGCAGGCTCAAAAAAGTCCTTCCAGCTGCATCTTTGAGGTGCTGTAAAGAGTCCCTGCCCATAGAAATCAATGAAATGGGCAGCACCTCTGAACCTGCAGCGGCGACTTGCAGGTGGTTTTAACCCTTTTCGGACGCTATCGGGGGTTAAAAGCTCCAACACCCACGACGCCCCAATGTAAAAGTAGCCTAAAAATAACAAACATGTTATACTTACCTGCGTTGTGCAGTGGATTTGCAGTGGATTTGCACAGGGCAGCCTGGATCCTCCTCTTTTGGGGTCCTCTTTGGCTCTCTTGGCCCCTCCCTCCTGTTGAGTGCCCCCAAAGCAAGCAGCTTGCTATGGGGGCACCCGAGCTGAGTCATAGCTCCCTGTGTCCATTCAGACATAGTGCCATGGTTTAGCCCCGCCCCTCTCTCCTGATTGGCTAACTGATTTAGATTGACAAAAAAATTATTATTAAAAGCATAAAATATTTTATTGTATAGTACATTAAGGCCCCGTACACACAACCAGTTCATCCGATGAGAATGGTCCGACGGACCGTTTTCATCGGTCCACTGCTGAAGTGGCCTGATGGTCTGATGTGTGTACACATCATCAGTTCAAAAACCGATCGGGTCAGAACGCGGTGACGTAAAACACACGACGTGCTGAAAAAAACGAAGTTCAATGCTTCCAAGCATGCGTCAACTTGACTCTGAGCATGCGCAGGTTTTGAACCGATGCTTTTGTGGTCCACCGGTTTGATTTTAAAGCAAGTTTTAAAATTTTGGTCCAAAGGACAAAAGGCACGATGGGCCGTACACACGGTCGGTTTGGACCGATGAATCTGAACCTCGGTCCATTCTCATCGGTTTTGACCAGTGGTGTGTACGCGGCCTGAGACTTCAAAAAGTAGTTAAAAGAGAAAAAATGTGTGTATAAATTCACAGAGTATAATCCTCTCATCAGATTCCTTTAGCATCACTTGTTTTGCATCATATTAAATACAGCAAATGAATAAGCCATAATGTAATGCACAATCATAATGAAATACAATCAAATAGGGTGACAAAAGATGCTAAATCTTGACGTGTATCGCAGACTATGCTTCTTAAGGAGGTTTCTTGGGTGAACTGATTTGTACAGAAGGCAGGTGACACTGCTGAGAAAGGGTTAACATCTAGGGCAATCAAGGGGCCTAAATGTGTGCCTAACTATGTGTAATGTGTGTAAAGTGTGTTGCTTTTACTACTAGATCTCTCAGTTTCTTATCCCTGCTTTTTTCAGGGATAAGAAATTGACAGATCGCTCCCTCTGTACAGACCTCTGTGTTGTTTATCAACACATAGCTCTGGCTTGTGATTGTACACAGCCGAACAGCAGGTATAAACTGTCACAAATGGGGCTATCATGAATGGTTGAGAATCATGGACCCTCTGTGCAGCCAGCATACTGGATGGCAGTGGGCTAGAAGAGGGCCCCAGTGTAAGCTACAGCACAAGACATGAGGATCTGGAAAAGTACAGAATACTGGACTGGCAGGAGTTTCATAGTTTCAAAGTAGGTAAGGTTGAATAAAGACAATAGTCCATCCAGTTCAACCTGTGTAAGTTTATGTGTGTCAATGTTCATAATCATTTCCCATATCCCTGTATGTTGTGTTCACTAAGATGCACATCCAAGAGTCTTTTAAAGATATCAATACGCCCCACTGACACTACCAATTGTGGAAGAGTGTTCCACATCCTTATTGCCCTGACAGTGAAAAATCCCCTACGCAGCTTCTTCAATCTCATTGTGTGGCCTGTGTCTTCTTACACTTCCTGAGAATGAAAAGTTTTCTTCCTACGCTGGAATCACCATTGAGGTATTTGTATCACAATATCATATCTCCTCTCAAGCGTCTCCTTAGTGCTTGCAGTCATTCCTCGTAATTGAGGTCCTTCAATCTGCCTACCAATTTAGTTGGTAGACTCTCTCTAGCTCCACCACATCCCTCCTGAGGACTGATGACCAGAACTGGACAGAATACTCCAGATGTAGCTGAACCAGAGGTTTATGAAGTGTCAGGACAATTGTTTTATCTCTGGAGTAAATTCCCCTTTTTATACAAGCTAATAGTCTGCTGCCTTTGCTTGCTGCAGCTTGACATTACCTGTTATTGCTCAATCTGTCTTCTACCAGGACCCCCATATGTTTCTCTATACTTGATTCCCCCAGAGGTTCTCCCCCTAGTGAATAGTTTGTGTTTATATTCTTAGCTCCCAAGTGCATGACTTTACATTTTTCAACATTAAACCTCATTTGCCATATAGTTGCCCCCCCCCCATTATTTTATTCAGGTCTTTCTGTAAACTTTCTATATCCTGATGTTAAGGTAATGCCCTGTTTATTTTTGTGTTGTCCGCAAAAACTGAGATTGAGCAATCTATACTGATATATCTTATTTATAATTTATTTTATGAATAAATTAAACAGAATTGGTCAGAGGACAGAGTGTCACAATCTATGGTGAACGGAAGTGAACCACAACTGCGGCTAGCAAGATTTCAATGCATGTCTCTATGTGAGATTTCAGTATTGGACCCCAGGCGTCACTCCAATCAGAACACAGGAGTTTAGGGGTTCTCTACATCATCTCTCTCTCACATAAAGGAATGCGTTGAGCTACTAAGCATGGACGCATTACAACATGCGACCAATGCCTAGCGTTAAAAGATTATGATGCAAGTGAAGATTCCAATACACTTCTGTATGCAAGTGATTATCAGTACTGGACCCCAGGCGTCACTCCAATCAGAACAGGAGTTTTGGGGTTCTCTACAGCATATCACTTTAACATAAAGAAATGTATTAGGCCACTAAGGGAGGAGGTATGAAATACCTTCAACCCCTAGCATAGAAGAGTTAAGGCGAACATGTTCAGTAACTTAGGGCATGGACACATAAACAAGTAACAACTTATGCCAAGCACGTAGTAATTAAGCAAGGTGTAGGCAACTGGTAGTTGCGTAAGAGAGGCAATTATAGCTCAGGTAATTTGAAAATATATGTCCCTTTAAGATACTCCACAGCAAGTAGCCAAAAACACAACAGACATTGTCAAGCAGTATGTTAGTACTTAGTAAGCCAGAGTTCAATACAGCAACTGATTAGAAGCAATATATGTAGTAGATGATTCTAAAGGCACTACAAGTGAAACAATCGCTACTTATCCTTTTGCAGAGGATGAGTCTTGTTGTAGTTTAGCAGCAATGGAATTCCGTAGTGTAGGGATCCAAGAGGGAAGGTATCTTTAGGGTGTCCCCAGTAAAGGCAACATGAAGTCAGTGAAGGCAAACAGCTAGAGGCCATAGAGTTGTAGCCTGGCTTGAGATTCAGCGTGGGGAGCGATGGTACCAGTGTTTGTAGCGTGGCCGAGCTACGGCTGACATTAATAGAACAGCGTGTGTATAACACGCTGTCTTATTTAAGGGTGAGAGGCATGTGTGCCGTATTGAGCGCTGATGGCGCTCGGCACTTCCGCCTTCCAGACTGGAACGCACGCGGTGCCGGGCGATGATGTCATTGCGCGGCCGCCGGGTCGTGCTCCAGCGTGGAACACATTACGGCACCAGGCGCCGATTACACAGAGCCTTGGGGTACCCCACTCCAGACCAGTCTGAGTATGCGTTATTTATCACCACCCTTTCGACACGCCCCTGTACCCAGTTTTTTATCCATGAAAAAACTCTGTGGTCTATGCCTACAGACCTCAGTTTGTAGATTGAACATTTATGGGGAACCTTATCTAATGCTTTTGAAAAAAACAGATACACCACATCCACAGGTCTTCCCCTATCTAGATGGCAGCTCAGTCTAGCAGAAACGACCCTTCCTAAACCCATGCTAATTTCAGCTGACGATACTGTTTTAAACAGCAAATTCTTGGATATAGTCCCTTATCACCCAATCCAACAGTTTACATACTATTGAGGTTAGGCTGACTGGCCTGTAGTTTCCCGGAATATGTCTCTGCTCTTTTTTGAATATTGGTACCACATGTGCTTTTCTCCAATCAGCTGGTACCATTCCTGTCAAAATGCTGTTCATAAAGATTAGGAACAATGGTCTAGCTATAACCTGACTAAGTTCTTTGAGGACTCTCGGGTGTAAGCCATCCGATCCTTGTGATTAATTTGTGTTAAGCTATTCTAGTCTTTTCAGGGCAACGGCTTCTGTTATCCACATAGGTACATCATGCACTGTGTTACTAACAAAACAGTCGTGCCGGTATACACCTCCTTTTCCTTTGTAAAAACCGCACTGGGGTGCTGGTCTTACAGGAAGGCAGGAATACTTGTAAGAGGCACTTACAGCACAGAAGTGCTAGGTATACACATACTCAGGGGTAATGGTATGTATGAGGAACATGGAGGTGCACAGGGGTCCCAGGGAATGCAGGATATAGTTTGGCTCCACAGGGAATCCAGGGCAGGAAGGATACTTTTGGCACTGACAGGGGAAAACCCAGGATTCCAGCAGATACAGTGAAGGTTAGGGCCCTTGGAAGGGCCAAGGTGCAGAGTTTAAGGAACTGCCTTTTCTTCTCTAGAGCTCCTAAAGGTGGAGATAATTTGTGCTCTAGAGAATTCCCAGGTTGTGGACTTATGACTCACCCCAGCAGGCAGCTACTGGTATCACAGGTCAGTAGGTGGTACAGCTCTATCTGGCAGAAGTTCACAGAAACATACAGAGGCACTGGGAATGATAGTAGTGCATAGGGGCACACAGAATCACTAGCAGGCAGAAATGCACAAAGACAGGGGGAGGACACTGAAGCAGGCTGAAGACACAGGTGCTAACAATGAAAGGCAGGTTAAACCTCATAGGAGATCACGGAGGTTCAGGAAGGCTGAAAGCTGACAGAAGTACACAAGGGAAACAGAAGGGAAAGGACACTGGAATGCCCAAAATATGTAAAAAGTGCATGGATGGATACCTGTCGCAGGCAGGAACACACAGAGGTCACTGGAAACAGGCTGGGAAACATTGGGAATACTGGGGTTAAACAGATTACACTGGAAGATACTTGAAGACACTTGCAAAGTTACTAGGATCAAGGAGGAACTGACTAAAAGATCAGTATGAAACGTGTGGTCATTAGGAGTCTCTTAGACAGCCAGGGACACTAGGAATCTTAGGCCCTGTACACACGAGAGGATATCCGTTGGAAACGGTCTGCCGGACCGTTTCCAGCGGACATTTCTGCTCCCGATTTTGATCTGATGGCTGTACACACCATCAGATCAAAATCCCAGTGGAAAACATACGCGGTGACGTGGCCGCGCCGTCGCCGCGACGATGACGCGGCGACGTGCGTGACCCTGGAAGGTAAATACTTCCACGCATGCGTCGAATCACTTCAACGCATGCGAGGGATGGGGATCGCTTGGACTTATCCGGTGAGTCTGTACAGACGACTGGATCAGTCCAACGGACAGGTTTCCAGCGGATAGATTTCTTAGCATGCTAAGAAATTTTTATCCGCTTGAAAACCGTCGGCTGGAAAAATCTCCGCCAAAAAATGTCCGCTAGGCCGTACACACGACCGGATTTGTCTAATGGAACTGATCCGCGGATAAATCCCAACGGACAGATCCGGTCGTGTGTACAAGGCCTTAGGGTCCCTTTGCACTCTCCAGTTTTAGTAAATCAACCCCTATGAATCTTCTTTGAAATTCAGGGAAATACTGAGAGACCTGGCACTATTGGTACTAGCTATTGCTCAGGCAATGCCTGAGGTAATGAGCCCAGCTTAAATAGAAAGAGAAATTGCCTGGCTGGGCTGGGTGTGTAGCTGAATCACCAGCAGGTGGATATCATGTTTTGTGGAATAATTGTTAACAGCAAATTAATGCTAGCCTTTGGAAATTAATGAGACAGATCAGCAGCAAAGATCTATTACAAAAACCTAAAGGTGGCACTGGATCCTACAGTAAATAAATATTTCAGTGTCATTTGTTGTAATGAGGTACATTAGGCACTGTGCAGGGAACCTTATTGAAGGTTCTAAAAGAACATTTTGAATTGAAATCGGTACCAAGAATAATGCCGCGTACACACCATCACTTTATGTGATGAAAAAAAACGACATTTTGAAAAACGTCAATTAAAATGACCGTGTGTGGAGGAAAACGTTGTTTTATGTCTTGTGAAAAACGACAAAAAAAAAATTGAAGCATGCGTCAATTTTTTGTGTCGTTTTTCAAAACGTCGTTTTTTGTGTCAATTAAAATGATAGTGTGTGGGCAAAACGACGTTTTTAAACCCGCGCATGCTCAGAAGCAAGTTATGAAGCTAGCTTCAATGGAAAAGAGTGCTGAACGTAACCGCGCTTTGCTAGAGCATTTTGAAAAAACAATGGTGTGTAGGCAACATCATTTTTGAAAATTAAGTTTCAAAAACGTTGTTTTATTTCATGATTTAAAACGTTGTTTTTTTTTAAACATACAGTGATGTTGTGTACGCGGCATAAGAGTCAACATATAAGTTTTATCAGCCTGTCATCAAAGCTAGATGAGGAGCGTGTCTATTCACATCAATATACAGTGCCTTGCAAAAGTATTCGGCCCCCTTGAACTTTGCGACCTTTTGCCACATTTCAGGCTTCAAACATAAAGATATAAAACTAATTTTTTTTTTTATTCTTTATTTTATATACTTTTTCTTCCACTTCTCCATAATTCATACATAGAAAAACAAACAGGTACAGTATAATACATTCCAACAATCTTGTTCTTAATTTTAACTATACAATTTTCCTTCCTTTACACAAAAAAAAACCTTAATTCAACGTGTATTATTTACCATACCATACCATACCATAATAGCTACCCCATTCCCCTACCACCAGGCTTAAACCCGGATTACCACAAAATAAACCTACGACGTACCTAGCAAAAATCAAACCAAAGAAAAAAAAAAAAAAAAAAAAAAGTTTTTTCACTTCCTGTGGGATATCCACATCTAAGATCCACGCCATACCCTCTAAAGGAATATTCGTTATCTTTTGTTCTATTTGAATCCATGGTTTTTCCTTTTGATGGATACACCACTCTGCCACCTGTGCCATATGAGTGGCATCATGGTAGCTCATTGGGTCTGGGAACCCCACATTTTTTTGAAGAATCAACAAGTGGGACACAATCATGAAGTGGAACGAAATTTATTGAATATTTCAAACTTTTTTAACAAATAAAAAACTGAAAAATTGGGCGTGCAAAATTATTCAGCCTCTTTACTTTCAGTGCAGCAAACTCTCTCCAGAAGTTCAGTGAGGATCTCTGAATGATCCAATGTTGAACTAAATGACTTATGATGATAAATAGAATCCACCTGTGTGTAATCAAGTCTCCGTATAAATGCACCTGCACTGTGATAGTCTCAGAGGTCCGTTTAAAGAGCAGAGAGCATTATGAAGAACAAGGAACACACCAGGCAGGTCTGAGATACTGTTGTGGAGAAGTTTAAAACCGGATTTGGATACAAAAAGATTTCCCAAGCTTTAAACATCCCAAGGAGCACTGTGCAAGCGATAATATTGAAATGGAAGGAGTATCAGACCACTACAATTCAAGGGGCCTGAATACTTTCGCAAGGCACTCTATCAACTCTTCCAAGTCCAACCTCCACCTTCATCAATCGTCCAAGCTCTCATGAAAGAAGGGTCTTTTGAACCCTGAAACATGTTGGATTCTCTACGCTACATGATTTTTATTTAGAAAATTGGCTGTAGATACACTTTAACAATAGTATATTTCAATAACCAATTATTTTAAAATTAGAAAAAGCACTGAACCTTTGATTGTAACGTATTTCTAAAATAACGGTGATGTGTATACTCAAGTAAACGGTCAAAATAAAATATTAACAATAAAACAATGTTAAATAATGTTGAATTAAAAAAAAAAAGATCATAACAACGGGGCTTGGCAACTGAGACCAACAACACTGCCAAGACTTTGCTACAGCCTACTGTACCCTGGTACACAGACAAAACGAATAAGTTGGCTTATAATAGCAAATAAAATGATCAATTAGTACTGGATGCAGCATATTGTATCTAGAGATAACCCAGACCCTAGAGCCCACTTTAAAATATATATATTTTTTTACAGTAAATGCATGTTATATATTTATTTTTTCCAAGACTAAAAATGTTTTTAAAGCTTGTATTACTTTATATTAAGGTAAATATTCGATAGAAATAATTTAGTTACCATGCAGACTTCCTCTTGGCAACAGCATTCATTTTATTTAGGCCAATTTAATGTTCTGTTCTAAAATGGCACTGAATAGCAGGAGAGATCAAATTACTCGAACTCCTGAATTATTTCCGGTAGAGACATGTCCACCTGAATTAGGAGTTGGTTTAGTAAAACTGAAGAGTGCAAAATCTAGCACAGCTCTGCATAGAAACCAATTAGCTTCCATTTTTTTTGTCAAAGTTGAATTGAACAAGCTGGAGTTAGAAGCTGATTGGCTACCATGCACAGCTATACCAGATTTGCACTCTCCAATTTTACTAAATCAACTCCTAAGGCCCCTTTCACACTGGGGCGGGAGACACGCAGGCGGTATAGAGCCGCTAAAAATATTGGCACTTTACCGTCGGAATTGCCGTGGGATTCGACCGCTAGCGGTGCGATATTAACCCCTGCTAGCGGCCGATAAATGGTTAATACCACCTGCAATGCGCCTCTGCAGAGGCGCATTGCGGGCGGTATTACCGCAGTTTCCCATTGTTTTAAATGGGAAGGAGCGGTAAAGGAGCGGTATACATACCACTCCCTTCACCGATGAAAAGATGCTGCTTGCAGGAGATTTTTTTATCTCTTGCCAGCGCATCGCCTCAGTGTGAAAGGCCCTCCGGCTTTCACATTGAGGTTTCTGGGCAGGAGTTTTTCAGGCGGTATAGCAGCGCTATTTTTAGCGCTGTACCGCCTGAAAAACTCCTCAGTGTGAAAGGGGTCTAAGTCTTAGGCCTCGTACACACAACCGAGAATCTCGTCAGGAAAAAACAGTAATTTTCCCTGATGAGATTCTTGGCAAGAAACTCTTGCTGCCTGAGTGTACTGACTTTCATTTAAAAAGAACTGCGGTTCTCTTGAAAGGAAAGAACGCAGTGATGTAATTGCGTATGACGAGCATGCGCTCGTCACATTCGATGCAGTCGCCGCCATCTTGGTTCACCCTACTTATGCCGTGGAAGCTACCGCGCATGCGCCAAAGTAATTTCGAGCATGCGCGGGTTTCCATGGCGTCAGGTAAGTATACACGCTTTCAGGTTTCTCGTCTGGAAACAGGCAAACGAGAATCTCGACGAGAAAAAAGAGAGCAGGTTCTCTTTTTTTCTCGTCGAGATTCTGGCCAATTTTCTTGCTGGCTTTTGCCGAGAAACCTGGTCGTGTCTACGTGGCCTACGTAGAAAGCATGCATGCAGTGCTGGGTTGTCATATAAAAAAGATTTTATATAAATAGTTTAAATGCATTATATACACATCGGCGTGTTTATTTTATAATTACATATATATATATATATAATATAATATATATATATATATGTTTAGCTTCATAGGTGAGGCAAACGACACTACAGCAGTCTTCCAGTGCATGCAACAATCAGGCCTATCCAGACGGCCATATATAGAAACAGATCCAAGGGATGCTGCACTTTAAAATGTATTTAAGTATATTCACACAAGTAGATTTAAAACGATATGTAATCTACTTGTATGTGAATATACTTGAATACATTGAATATATATATTGAATACCAACATCCGATGGTACCGCCCCCCCCCCCCGAACCCCCGTTTTACCTCACCCCCCGAAAGTCCCACACGCGTCTTCGTGATCCTCTTCGGTTCCCAGGCTGGCCGTTGATTCACATCCGATGACGCGGCGCGTCAGGGGGCGGGGCTGAGTGATACAGTCGGCGGCTATGCCCGCCGCTGTATCACGGGAGCGCGCCCGCAAAAGCTTTCCACCATGCAAGCTCGCTCGCATGAAGGTGGAAAGCTTTTGCGAGGAGGAGCCGAGACAGCCGCCAAGGGATCCCAGAAGACAGGATTCAGGGCCACTCTGTGCAAAACGAGCTGCACAGTGGAGGTAACTATAACATGTTTGTTATTTAAAAACATTTTTTGCCTTTAGTTGTCCTTTAAGAAGACAACATGTGCTTCACTGATTACAGCAAAGCCTTCAACTGTGTCAACCAATTGAAACTATAGAATGTCCTCAGGAAATGTGGAATGCCTGAACATTTTGTTGTTCTTATAATGAACCTCAACACTGTCCTCAAAGCAAAAGTCATGGCAGAAAATGGAAACACTGGGCTAGATTCAGATAGAGATACGACGGCGTATCTCCTGATACGCCGTCGTATCTCTGAGTTCCATCGGTCGGATCTATGCGCCTGATTCATAGAATTAGGTTCCGCATAGATCTCCCTAAGATCCGACAGGTGTAAGTGACTTACACTGTCGGATCTTAGGCTGCAATCTCACGCTGGTCGCTAGGTGGCGCTTCCGTTTGTATACGCGAGGAATATGCAAATGAGGAGTTACGCCGATTCAGAAACGAACGACCACCCGGTGCTTTTTTTTTACGTCGTTTACGTTCGGCTTTTTCCAACGTATAGTTACCCCTGCTATATGCGGCGTATCCTATGTTAAGTATGGCCGTCGTTCCCGGGTCGAATTTTGAATTTTTTACGTTGTTTGCGTAAGTCGTTCGCGAATACGGATGGACGTAATTTACGTTCACGTCAAAACCAATGACGTCCTAGTGACGTCATTCAGAGCAATGCAAGCTGGGAAATTAAGCGGACGGCGCATGCGCAGTTCGTTCGGCGCGGGGACGCGCCGGATTTAAATGTTACACACCCCCTAGCCGCAGAATTTGAATTCCGCCGGGGGATTTACGATACGCCGCCGCAACTTTTGAGGTAAGTGCTTTCTGAATAAAGGAATATATTTAAAGGGGAAGGGGAAAGGGGAAGGCGCAAGTAGTGTCACTGGGTGTAATAGGTATCTTTGAAATAAAAGGTACCTTGGGGAGGTCAACCGATAAGTGGCGGTGCTGTTACTGTAACCTTTTTAAGCATATAAATAAATTAATGAAAATGGATAAGCTAGGGGATGGGATGTAGTCTAAGAAAAGACTATAGAGTTTAGATCAAGGGGTTACTGTTAGTAGCAGAAAATGACCAATAAACTTAATTAGAAGTATATCAAAAAAGAAGTTTTATTTAGCACGGTGTCGTGCAATACAAAAAGTAATCAGATATTAAATCCGATTAGTGTTAAAAGTTCCTTTACACATGTAACAAGACTGACAGGACTCACAGAGACTACAAATAACGGCGCCCGTCTACGCGCGCTGAAAGTTCACACATCAGTAGCATGCATCATAGGGGTAAGGTAAATTTGTAAATTCACGATCGTGAATCGTGGATAGTAAAGGCTAAGTGTCTATATGTGGGAAACTGGAAGTCTCACCACACTGATGTTACTATGTTATCAATTTGATGCATTATCTGGTGGGTGAACCTTGGGAGAGGGGGAGGTGTAAAGTGTATCATGTATTGTCAGAAAAGGCCCCAAAATTGTTTTAGAAAAATAGCAAAAATGAATAATTTAAATAATAATTATTATAAATCTGGTGGAAGTCCATAAATGATGTTAATCCAGGGTAATGTGATTAGTACTGGATGATTATTGAAGATTCTGGCTATATGATGACTTGTGGGTCAGAGCTAGTAATGATACTTTGTTAGTATAATTAGTTCAAGCTGAATAAATAGTGTCAATATTGATTGATCAAGTAATAAAGTCGCATTGAAAATATTGCTTTGCATGTCCGTTGTAATCAATGAATTTGAATAGACGAAGCAGTGATCTGTTGTTAGTAATATACTGTACACTTTATGGTTAGTTCTGATTTATATAGCGAATCAATTATGGTTTCATTCCTGATGGTTGCAAGATTTATCTAATAGGGTTTTGAGAACAATAATAGACCAAGCACTATAAGGAGCTGTTTGTCATGGCATATATTGTGGTTTCATGACAATTGAACAAATTGCTTTGCATTTCCGCTTGTTACCTTAACGTGAATACAACAAGGTCTTTGATTGTCCAATGTAAATAAAATTACAGACCTGTGTTTGTTGTGCATCTGGTTGGTAACAGCATCTATGGGAGTGCGGTAGCAGATTAACCGGTGGTGTTCCGTGGGTCCATATGGTCATTGGGGACCTTGATGTGCTGGTTTCAGTAGTTCCTCCTGTTGGTTTTTCACTGAACGTTGTTAGAGAGGCTGCACGATAGACGCTGGGTAGCGTGTGTGCTAGAGTGTTGACCTGCTGGCAGCCTGTCTATCACCAGGCACCTCCTCGGTTTGTATATTATGTTCCAAGGGAAGGCCGGTCGTTCGTTCTCCCTTCAGTCGGCTTGGCGCCGAGGTGGACGTAGCGGGCGTCGGGTTGTGACGTCGACGCGTTTCGCCGTGCTTAGTGGCGTAGCTTCTTCCTGGACGTGTTGCACAATTAGTCAGTGGGTGTTTTATATCGTTGCCTAGCAATCTTGCTTGATGTTAATCAGAGATAATGATCGCTATTCAAGTAGTGACGCTGATTGGCACTATGCGATGCATCAGTGTAATGGAACTTGTGGTTTTCAATGGAACAGGCCGTAGTGTAGTTTGATACTACTTTATTAGAATTATAGATACCCTGTATATGGCCATTGATGTCAGATACTGTTAAGGGCAGTAGTGTCATCATTTAGATGGTAATTTTTCCGTGATGAATTATGCGTTGGATGTTTTACCAGTACAGATGTTTTTTTAAAAAAGAATATAATAACATTTGTTTATTCTTATTGCCTATAACAAAGTAAAGCTAGGCGGAAATAGAGATAATAGAGTATAGAAGATAGTGAGAAAAGTATAAATAGGCTGGTGTATAGATCATGAAGTAGAGTTGAGGAATTATGTGTTATTAGAAATTAAGTATCGCTTGAATATGTTGATATCAAGGGATACAATAGGGAACGAACAAACAAAACCACTGAACACAGAATAAAGCAATGCTGTTTTTTATGTGCAATGTTTCTTAATAGGATACGGTTTTTGTTGGTGAGTATCCCCTGGATCTTTAAATAACCACGTAATTTAGGGAATATTCAGATGATACAAGGAGAGAATTAAGAATTGAATTGCATTAATTCGGCCGTGTTATTTTAAAAGAAAAGGATAATGGTTAGCTGTTATATAATAAACGATCTATGGATTCAAAAAAACTTGTAAATTTAATTCGGTGTTTAGGCCGGCCGGCATAAGTGATTTTAAGCGATATATCCAGAATTTTTCTTTTTGTAACAGTATTTTATCGAAATCACCACGTCGGCTCGATAGCTTTAAGTGGTAGATGCCTTTAACTGTTAGTCCTCGCGAATCTCGGTTATGGAATTGGGCGAAGTGTTTCGACAGGGGCTTTTCTGGGATTTTTTCTTTCTCATTTATTTCCCTCAGGTGCTCACCGATGCGTATCTTCAGGGGGCGTTTTGTTTTCCCTATATACATTTTGTTACAGGGACAGGTGATCATGTAGATCACACGTTCCGTAAGGCAGTTGATAAGATCCTTGATCTTATTTGTAGTCTCTGTGAGTCCTGTCAGTCTTGTTACATGTGTAAAGGAACTTTTAACACTAATCGGATTTAATATCTGATTACTTTTTGTATTGCACGACACCGTGCTAAATAAAACTTCTTTTTTGATATACTTCTAATTAAGTTTATTGGTCATTTTCTGCTACTAACAGTAACCCCTTGATCTAAACTCTATAGTCTTTTCTTAGACTACATCCCATCCCCTAGCTTTCTGAATAAAGCACTTGCCTCAAAGACTTGTGCCGGCGTAACGTAAATCAGATAGGTTACGCGGAACTAAAGATCCGCTGACCTATCTGAATCTGGCCCATTGGCTCTAGATTTTAGACAAGACTACATACTCTCTTCATACTGCATGCTTAACATATAATGAAAGAAGCAGAGCTGAAAGGTGATGGTAGAGGTTTTAAGAGTTGAGGGAAAAAATCAACATGCTTAAATATGTTGATGACACTATGCTCATAGCTGAAAATGTAGCAGAGCCTTTAAATGAAGAAGAGCTTTAAAAAAAAGGTAAATAACAGAATAAAAGAAGGAAATTCAGCTACCCGTCAGAAAAACTAAGGTTATGTCAACAAGGAAGAAAGTTAACTTTAGCGTTGACGGTGAATATATAACAGTAGTAGACAGTAGAGATGGCCATGTGGTTCGCCCGGCGGTCGTTTTGCGGCGAACTTTGCTTGTTCGCGGTTCGGCGAACAGGCGGACATCTGGCGATATTCGCGGCGGTCCGCCATTTTAAATTGAGAAGAATTTTGACCCATGAAACATCCATCAGGTGGTACAGGACAGCCAAATGAGACATTTCAGCACATGGACATACCCCCTACCTTATAAATAGACCTGATCTGGTGGCCATTTTACAATCTGCTTTTTGTCAGTGTAGGGAGAGGTTGCTGTGTGTGGAGCAGGGACAGGCTGTATTGAATCAAATAGCTATCTAAAAGGTCCACAAAAGTCCTTTTTAGGACTAGTATAGGTGTACTATTTGGTGTGCAGTATATAGGGGTGTAATACACTTATATACTTTTTGTCAGTGTAGGGAGAGGTTGCTGTGTGCAGAGCAGGGACAGACTGTAGTGACACACAGGGCCGCTGATAGAAATCATGGGGCCCCGTACAACCTACCTGACGGGGCCCCCTTCAGTCCCGCCCCTGGTCCCGCCTTCAGCCCCACCCCTGGCTCCGCCCCCTGGCCCAGCGACTTGACATCGGGACATGCCAATGCCATAAATGTACTGCAGAGACAGTGCTACCCATGCCGCCAATGTCATAATGTACTGCAGAGACAGTGCTACCCATGCCACCAATGCCATAATGTACTGCAGACAGTGCCACCCATGCCATATTGTGCTGCAGACAGTGCCACCCATGCTGCCAATGGCATAATGCCATTGGCAGTATAGGTGGCACTGTCTGCAGCACATTACGGCATTGGCGGAACGCGTGGCACTGTCTGCAGAACATTACAGCATTGGCGGCATGGGTGGCACTGTCTCTGCAGGCAGCACATGTGTTATGGGCCATAATGCATGTGCTACCTGCAGACAGTCCCACCCATGCCACCAATGCCGTAATGTGCTGCAGACAGTGCCACCCATGACCCAATGCCATAACGCATGTGCTACCTGCTGATAGTGCCACCCATGCCGTCAATGCCATATTGTGCTGCAGACACTGTCATCCATGCCGCCAATGGCATAATGCCATTGGCAGCATGGGTAGGCACTGTCTCTGCAGGCAGCACATGCGTTATGGCATTAGCGTCATGGGTGGCACTGTCTGCAGCACATTATGGCATGGGTGGCACTGTCTCTGCAGGCAGCACATGCATTATGGGCAGACAGAGCCACCCCTCCTCCACCAAGTATAGTCCAGCCTCAGTACAGACCCCCCTCTCCACGAAGAATAGACCCTCCTTCCTTAATACAGCCCCCCTTCTACACTAACTATAGTTACCCCTTAGTATAGGCCCCCCACTCCACTAGGTATAGACCACCACCTCCCCCAGTACATACCCCCCTCTCCACCAAGTATAGTCCCCCCTCAGTACAGACCCCCCCCTCAGTCCAAACCTCCTCCACCAGTATAAACCCCCTCCCTGAGTACAGACCCCCCCTCAGTCCAAACCCCCTCCACCAGTATAAACCCCCTCCCTCAGTACAGACCCCCCACTAAGTATAGTCCCCCTCAGTACAGACACCCTCTCTCAGTATAGACCACCCCCCTCCCTCAGTATAGAGCCCCCTCCCCTAAGTACAGACCTCCCTCAGTCCAGACCCCCCTCCACTAAGTACAGACCCCCTTCCTTAGTACACAACCCCTCCACTAAGTAAAGACCCCCCTTCCTCAGTCCATACCCCACTCCACCAGTATATACCCCTCTCCCTCAGTACAGATCCCCTCCACCAGTATAGACCCCCCTCCACTAAGTACAGACCCCCTCCCATAGTACAGACCCCCTTCCTGAGTACAGATTCCCATCTCCACTAACTATAGTCCCCCTCAGTACAGACCACACCCCCTCACTATAGACACCCCTCCCTTAGTCTAGGCCCCCTCTCCAATAAGTACAGACCCCCTCCCTTAGTACAGTCACCTCTTAAGTATAGACCCCCTTCCCCAGTCCTGACCCCCCTTACACTAAGTACAAGGCCGCCCTTACACTAAGTACAGACACCATCCCCCAGCTCAGAACCCCTATACTAAGAACAAACCCCCCTTACACTAAGTATAGAGACCCCTCCCTCACTCCACACTCTGTGCCCTCTGTGCCCCTCCTCCATCTAGGACAGTACAGTACAAACACATTTTAGCTCAGCATACACAGCAGTGTCCCTCCATTGGTTTGTGTACACCTCACACCTCACTTCAGGCTCAGGCCGGCAGTGGACATCCCATAGTAAGTGTCACCCTTTCCTCCCTCCTACCTGTTGCAGCACTCGCTTGCAGTTGGAGAGGGGACTCAGACGAGGATCGCGTGCAGCCGCGCCGCCCGGGTGGAGATCGTGACATCATCATGTCTGTGAGATGTCACTGGCTCAGCAGGGAAGTAGGGAGGAGGAAGCAGGACACACGCCAGGCACGGTTGCGGAGCTGGACGTGTTATTCCAGCGGGGAAAAAAAACCCTAGGGAGAGTCAGGGTGGCGTCACCCAGGCCGCACACCCGCACCCGTCTAGCAATGCAATTGTCCGCTGGCCGGGACTTGAGCCAGCACAGGGAGCGGTGCGGAGGAGGTATTCTTCCGCACCCGAAATAGACAAAATAGTCCCTTCCCTGCAGCCATCTGATAATACAAAAACCGATGACAAACAAACGAAAAAAAAAAGTAAAATCTGAAGGGGGGGGGGGGTTGGGGGGGGTGTCAGTGGTATGTCAGTATCAAGCGGTTGTGGTGGTTGGGCATTTGATCGACGTTAAGGGACACGGCTGCAGGATTTTTTTTACTACATTAACTTATTGATCTGATCAGGTTGCCGGGCCCCCCTGCTGGCCGGGCCCGGTACAACAGGGCCAGCTGTACTGGCCTATCAGCGGCCCTGGTGACACAAATCGGACTGGTATAGGTGTACTATTGTTTGGTGTGCAGTATATAGGAGTGTAATACACTTATAATATGCTTTCTAATATAGAAAGCATATTATAGTGGATTTGTATTGTGCAGCATTGTGACTGGTGGTGTATTTGTGTACTGTAGAATTTGTGCGGCTTTCGCTGCGTTACCTCTGCTGCACACATTGACAACATTTCCTGGCCCCCCAAAACGACATATACTGCGCTTCTCTAGAGACTTTTGTCACAGGGTCATTTAAAAAATGACAGGCAGAAGAAGAGGCAGGCCCTTCCGCAGGGGTGGTAGGGGTAGGGCAGGAGCACCAGGCCGGAGCTAAAGTGGGAGTTGGCACAAGGTGCGTTCGATTACGTCAAATGACGCACCAGACTTGGTTGAGTGGCTCACCATCAACACCACCACCACCACCATATACCCTCCGCTTGAGTCACAGGAATTATTTCTCGATCCATCAGAAGACATTTTTGATGCGCAGCCATTCTTGGCATTGGATCAGGAAGAGGTGGTAGCAACAGCCGCCACTCAGCAGTCTGACCACAGTACCCAGATCAGCCCAAGGAGGTTGGTCCCCGCTGTTGATGCCCACTCCGAGATCTCTACTGTTAGTGGTGGGGAAGGTGACGTTGATGATGATGTGTCTACAGACGTCACGTGGGTGCCCACAGGAGAGGAAGAGGAGGGAAGTTCAGAGGGAGAGATGGACCAGCAGATAGGGAGGAGAAACAGGCCGAACTTACATTGCACAGGAGGGACAAACCTGACTGCTAATGTATCAGGAGCGAGCCATCAACCATGTACGGTCACATCTGGTGCTCCCAGGATGCCGGCCCATGGCTCCGCAGTGTGTGCTTTTTTTAACATGTCCGCTGCTGACAATAGTGTTGCCATCTGCAGCCTTTGCAGTCAACGCATAAGTCACCTAGGGATGACCGCCTTAAGAAGGCACCTGGCCTCCCATCACCGAGCCCAGTGGGAGCAACACCATCAGAACCCACAAAGCCACACTCCAGGCTCTCACCGTCCAGCCTCTTCTCCTTCTCCTTGAATGAATGAATGAATGAAAAACTTATAAAGCGCGGCGCATGCGAACTGAATCGCTTCTGGGCGCTAGTTGTTCGTGTCTCATGTCATCAAAAGAGCAGAGTTTTGATTCGTCTTCTGAAAGTCAGGTGGTTTTCCTCCAACCGAATGCTGGTTGGTAAAGCGTTCCATAGTCTAGGACCCTGAAAAGCAAACCTTCTTTCTCCTTTGGACTTGTATTTGGTTTTTGGTACCCTGACCAGATTTTGGTCGGTGGATCGCAGAACGCGATTCGAATTGTGAGGTTCTATCTTGTCGCAAAGATATTGCGGAGCCTTCCCATGGATGCACTTATGTGTCAGGCAGAGTGCTTTAAATGCAATTCTGTCTTTTACTGGCAGCCAGTGAAGGGTTCTCAACGAAGGTGAGATTGATTCCCATTTTTTTTTCCCAGTCACAAGTCTGGCGGCCGTATTCTGTACGACTTGCAGACGAGAGATTTGGTACTTTGGGAGTCCGAGGTAAAGGGCATTTGCATAGTCCAGTCTGGAATTCACGATTGTTCCCACCACGACTGCTACGTCTTCTTTGGGGATAAATGGAATAAGTCTGCGTAGTAGGCGCAACAGATGGTGCGCTCCGCTGACTACTGACCCTATTTGTGCGTCCATTGTCATGAAGGTGTCGAAGATGACCCGAGACTTTTGACTTTGGAGCTAGGGGTGATGATTTGGCCCAGAATGGGCGGGGGTGTCCAGGTTGTTGCCAGTTGACTCTTTCGGCTGGCGTGAAACATAAGGAGTTCTGTTTTTGAACTGTTGAGTTTAAGATAACTCTTAGTCATCCAGTTTTCTATCAAAGAGAGACATTTCTCTAAACTGAGATGATGATCCTTTTTGTTGCAGATGCGAAAATACAGTTGCGTATCGTCTGCATAAGAGTGATAGAGTAGTTCTTGGCTACTGATAATATCAAAGAGAGGGCGAAGATAGATGTTGAAAAGCACCGGTGACAGGGGGGATCCTTGGGGGACTCCACATGACACCGTGCGCTTTTCCGACGTGAAACAACCCAATTTAACTGTTTGTGATCGGTTTTCAAGAAAGGAAGAAAACCATGGTAAATCACCTTCTGCGACTTCTGCTACCTTGGCTAGTCGCATCAGTAACAGTTTGTGGTCTACCGTGTCAAAGGCTGCGCTTAGGTCCAGCAGAACCAGGAGACAAGATTCTCCTTCGTCTGCGGCCTCGAGGGCATCGTCCCATATTTTGAGTAAGGCCGTTTCTGTCCCGTGTCCGGGACGGAAGCCTGATTGTAATGGATCCAGTAGATTGTGGGTATCTAGATGCTGTTGCAGCTGTTGTACCACTACTTTCTCCATTATCTTGGAGAGAACATTAAGGCCTGTTATGGGACGGCGGTGAGTTGGGTCCTTGGGATCCAGGTTAGGTTTTTTCAAGATGGGCTGGATTGTGCCCTCTTTCAACAGGGATGGCACTGTGCCTTCCTTAAATGACTGGTTTATAAGCTGTGTGATGGGTGGTGCCAGGATGTCGGCACATTCCTTCAGCAGTTTGGTGGGGATGATATCATTGGGCGATGTGCTGTTCCGCAAAGCACCAATGATATTTTTTGTGGTATCGATGGAGATCGGTTCCAGAGTGAACTTTGTTGATTGTAGAGCGTTTCTGTGGGTGTTTTGTGGTTGATTGACGGTGGGGTTGAGGGGGGTATTGTTTTGCATGATGCTTTCCCGGATTCTTTCAATTTTGTTGATGAAGAAATCCGATAGTTCATTGCAGAACTCTTGGGTGTCTGAGTTGGGGACTTCAAGACATCCTGGGTTCATGGTCTGGGTGACCATCTTGAAGAGTTCGCGGGGGCGGTTTAGGGCGCTGTTAATCGCCAAAGAAAAATGATGTTTCTTGGCTTTGAAGATTTCTTTATGATATCGTGTTGTTATTGCCTTGTAGATGATGAGGTTATCCTCTGCAGGACTTCTTTTCCAGGCGGCTTCCGCCCTTCTGCGCTCTTGCTTCAGAAGCGACAGCTGGTTGTTGAACCAGCCGGACTTTCTTTTTCAAATGCAGGCTTTGCGTTTCGGTGCTACTAAATCGGCTGACTGTAGCAGGGCTGCGTTTATGCTTCTCCTCTATCCTCACAATTGTCCTCCACTCCACCTTCAATCTTGCCATCCTCAGGTTTTTCTGCAAAAAGGCAGGCTTCCGTGGCCCAAATGTTAGATCGTAAAAAAACGATGACACCGAATAACCCTCTTGCCCAATGGTTGACCGCTGGCTTGTCGGAACTGATAGCCCGCCAACTACTGCCATATCAACTGGTGGAGTCGGAGGCCTTTCGAAAATTTGTGGCCATTGGAACACAATGGAAGGTCCCAGGAGGGAACTATTTCTCACAGAAGGACATCCCAGCGCTATATGGCCATGTTTAGTGGCAAGTGAATGTATCTCTGGCACACAGTGTCGGTGCCAAGATACATCTGACCACAGACACGTGGTCTAGCATACATGGGCAGGGAAGGTATATAACTTTTACTGCCCACTGTGTTAATCTTCTGACGGCCGTCAAGCATGTTACCCGTGGCACCCATGTAGATTTGGTTTTACCGCCACGGATTGCATGCAGGCTGCCTCTTCTTCTCCTCCTCCTACTCCATCCTCCCTCTCCTCCTCCTTTTCCGATGCTACCATCTCTTCTACTGCGCCGCCCAAGATCCCCAGAACCTATTCGACATGCCAGGTGAGACGTTGCCATGCTGTGCTGCATCTGTTGTGCCTGGAAGACTAGAGCCACACTTTTGGGGCCTGCACTTATTTATCCTGTGAATGCCTAATGTACCTCCAGCCACAGAATACAAAGTTGTTTACTGTCAGGTGAACGCCTGTGGGCTAATTTTTGGGGCCTGTAATGGGTGGCACTTACTTTTGTATTCGGTGAATGCTTAATGTACCTCCAGCCACAGAATACAAAGTTGTTTGCTGTCAGGTGAACGCCTGTGGGCTAATTTTTGAGGCCTGTAATGGCCGACACTTCTGTTTCCAGTTTTTAACTTAATACTTCTGGTAGGTCAGTGTCCATGTTGTGGGACTATTTGTGCACAGCTAGTAAGTATTTTGTGGATGCAAATATGACCTGTAGGTTTTTAATGTTTGCCTGCCATTAAAGTCAATGGAGTCCGCCGCAAACTTTCGGTTCACGAAAATTTGCAAAGGTTTGCGGTTAGCGTTCACGAACTCTGTCAGATGTTCGTTTATCACTAGTAGACAGCTTCTGTATCCTTAAATCAATTATTAACAACAAATGATCTAACATTAAAAAAGGGACATATACTGGCACTTGGAAAAGCATGGAAGAAAGGCCTTGAAAAGATCTTTAAAAGAAATTATGTGTTTATACCGTGTTTCCCGAAAATAAGCCCGGGTCTCAGATTGAGTTTGGCACCCAAAAACACACTAGGGCTTATTTTCGGGATAGGGCTTGCCATTTAATCCCCGGTGTGAATAGGGAGTAAAAGTGCTTGCAATATGCTAGAATCTTCACCACCACAGTAGAATGTAATGTAAAAAGTATGTGTGTCTGCAATCTGTGTTGTGCCACATACCTTCCTATAGTGCAGCTTGGAGCTTCCATGACCCCCCTGATTGGTCTTCCCGACACAAGCCCTGCAGAGGGAGGGGGGCCGAGATCCCCTGCTGACAACTGGCAGAAGAGAAGAGCAGCAGGGATCAGCTGAGTGCGGCTTGCGCTTTCCGTTGGCCCTCCTGTGCTCTCTTACCCACTCCAAGGCTTGCAGAGGGGGGGGGGCGAATTTTCCCTGCTGACAGCTGGGAGAAAAGGAGAGCTGCAGGAGGTCAGCTGAGCACCGAGCAGCGCTATAGGAAGGCATCTCACTCAGCAGAAACATACCCTCCACACATACCACTGAAATAGAGAGGATTCCAGCAGTCCACAATCACTTCAAACTAGGGCTTATTTTCGGGGTAGGGCTTATATTGCAGCCATCCTGGAAAATCAGGGTAGGTCTTATTTTCAGGGTAGGCCTTACTTTTGGGGAAACACAGAAGTTTTAAAGATCAGAACTGTCCAGGCCATGGTATTTTCTGTTACTGCCTATGAGTATGGGCATAAATGTTGAACAATTGTTGTAACGGAACAACCCACACGCTTGAGTGCTTTCGTCATATACTGCTTCCTCCAGTCTGAATATAAGTATCAGATATTCCAACTGCTGACAATCGAGAACTAGGCAGTACTCGTTTTGGCTGCTCAACATGAACTGTTAATTAAAACACAGGTACACAGAGATATTCAAACTTCTCATCAGTAGACTGTCCAATCAGCAGGGAGAGCTGTTGGAGGAATCCCCCCCTCCCCTCTCACAGATAATCTCCATACACTTCCCATAATACCCAAGGCAGACAGACACAATAGAACAATGGAATACAGCCACACCCCAAATGACCCAGCAAAGAGTCCCCAACAGTATGAGACAATTTACAATATATACATATATATATATATATTTATACACAACATTCCAGTGTGGTTGTACAGTGAGTCTGATTAGTACAGGTCAGACTGGGGTTCTCGGTCACCCAGTGACCCTAATAGACACAGGGTGACTTAGACATGCATGCAGAAGGTGCATGGGGAGCTGAAGCAAGGGTTTCCTGACCTCTCCAAGGGATTCTGGGTTCCACGGGCCCCCTGCTCAAAGTCAATCCCGTCACAATTATGAAGCAAGATAATAAAAGTACTGATGTCTTTAAGCTTTGATGTTCTAAGAATATCATGGATAGCAAGGAAAACAATCAAATATTTTAGTCAATCAAGCTCACTCTTTCCCTGGAAGCCCACACGACTAAAATGGAGCTGTCTTTTATTAAATATATCATAAGAAGAACCAGCTCACTTCAAATTACATGCTTGGGCGATGCCTTAAATCTGTACATGGTTTTACAGAACATCAGACAGAACAGTGACACTGCACCGGGTGACATTACATGAATTGTATGTTTACTATTTTTAGTAGGAAAGAAAAGGGCTGCATTAGGTAGTTTTTTTCAAAGACAATGATTGTTTGGTGTAGCAATGATATACCATAATTGAGCACTGGAAGTAGTAGGAACAATATTGCAAAAATATAGTTAAAAAGCTATAGCAAAGTATGAAAGCTAAGACAATTGACTTCTACAAATTGCCAGTCTCAAAACAAAACAAATAGCATAGCTTGTGATCTTCCTTTCAGCACACTGCATTATGTACAAACTTTATCAAAATGTTAACCTAAAGTACGCCCAAAACCACAAATCTATACTATAGAGATGAAGCAGGAGTAAAAAAAGAAAAGAAATTACAGTTCCATGTTTGAGGGACAATAGGCCAAACATATTGCATAGTGACTGTATTCAGGACAGCAATGTAGAGGGAGAGATAAATAGTTGTTTTCAAGAAATAACGGAGTATGATATTTCAAAGGTATAAGCCATAAATATTGTATAGACTCGCTGCACACCATATGGGTGATTTTCTAGGCTACAATAGAAGATGGAGACATTTGATGGGTGTTATTTGTAAATAAATTCAGAGTGGATTTTTCCAAAGCCACAAGCAAGGAAACCTGAATTGATTTGTTAAGCAATATGTACTCCGTTTTAGTTAAGATACTATGTCAAAGGGAGGGCATACCGATTTTGCAATAGGTGGCACTGATATGCAAAGTGATAAAGGAGAAAGAAGGCACGTGACCTAACGCATTAATCAAATTAATAAATAAAGTTTATTAAATTTATTCTAAACAAATGGATGAATACAAAGAAAATTACTATGGGGGTGATTTACCAAGCCTTTGCTCCATGATTCATGGAGCAAAGGCTGGAGCAACAGCCGTTTTGGCATTTACTAAAGGAATGCGCTGCCAAAGCAGCACAATTCCTTATTTACTATAATGCCGAGTGCGCCCAGGAGGAGGCGCCCCTATGGACCTGGCGCACGGCATTTAGAAATGTAAAATGAAAGTGTTTGGGAGTGAGTTTATTAGGGGGGGGGGGAATGTGGGATGATGTGGAGAAGTGTAGTGACATGTGTTTGTTTAACATTTACGGGCCGAATTGAAAGTGACTTTTGTGAAAACGAGCAGCTGCGCCCGCTAGTACATTTAAACCTGCGGGAGGTTTATTTGTGTACTGTGCATGCGCGATCGGCAAATTCAGACAATCACGCACGCCGCTTCATTACGCCGGCAAAATATTGGTAAATATCAAGCGGCGTACCTGCCTTTGCGCGGCTTGAAGTGGCGCACATGAATGCCCGAATCGTTTTTAGCTTACACTGATCATGAAGGGAAACTCCGCGCCAAATAAAAAAAAAAAAACGGCGTGGGTTCCCCTTCAGGAGCATACTATGCCCTTAGGATATGGTATGGATTGTAAGGGGGAACACCTACGCCGAAAAAAACGGCGTGGGGGTTCCCCCAAATCCATACCAAACCCTTACCTGAGCATGCCGCCTGGTGGGACATGAATGGGACGAGCGAGCGCCCCCCTCCTGAGCCGTACCAGACCGCTTGCCCTCAACATGGGGGGGGTGGGTGCTTTGTCAATGGGGACAAGGGCCTCTTCCCGACAATCCTGGCCGTTGGTTCTCGGGGTCTGCGGGCGGGGGCTTATCGGAATCTGGGAGCCCCCTTTAATAAGGTGGCCCCCAGATGCCAGCCCCCCATCCTATGTGAATGAGTATGGGGTACATCGTTAAAGGGGGCTCCCAGATTCTGATAAGCCCCCTGCCCGCAGACCCCTACAACCAACGGCCAGGGTTGTCGGGAAGAGGCCCTTTTCCCATCAACATGGGGACAAGAGTGCTTTGGGGTGGGGGCCCCAAAGCACCCACCCCCCCATGTTGAGGGCATGCGGTCTGGTATGGCTCAGGAGGGGGGGGGGCTCTTGCTCGTCCCCACCCCCATTCCTGTTTGGCCAGGCAGCATGCTCGGATAAGGGTTTGGTATGGATCTTGGGGGAACCCCCCACACCGTTTTTTCGGTGTAGGTGTTCCCCTTTACAATCAATATCAAACCTAAGGGCCTGGTATGCTCCTGATTTTTTTTTTAATTTGGTGCGGTGTTCCCCTTCATGATCAGTGTAACAAAAACCCATGCCGGTGTTTTATTTAACCACTTCCATACCACGCCTATTCTGGAACTTCTCTCCATGTAAAAATCATATTTTTTTACTAGAAAATTACTCAGAACCCTAAACATTATATATATATTTTTTTAGAAGACACCCTAGGGAATAAAGTGGCGGTCATTTCAACGTTTTATCTCCAATGGTATTTGCGAAATAATTCTTAAAACACCTTTTTTTTTGCCAAAAAAAAAACTGATTCATGAATTAAAAAATAACAAAACAGTAAAGTTAGCCCAATGTTTTTGTATAATGTTAAAGATGATGTTGCGCCGAGTAAATAGATATCTAACTTGTCACGCTTTAATATTGCACACACTCATGGAATGGCACCAAACTTCGGGACTTAAAAATCTCCATAGGCGACGTTTGAATTTTTTTTACAGGTTACCAGTTTAGAGTTACAGAGGAGGTCTAGTGCTAAAAATATTGCTCTCACTCTAATGCACGCATCAATACCTCACATGTGTGTTTTGAACGGTGTTTACATATGTGGGCGGGACTTACATGTGCGTTCGCTTCTGAGTGTGAGCTACTAGGGACAGGTGCGTTTTAATTATTTTTTTTAGTTTTTTCTTCTTTTTTAGTTTTTACGTAATTTTTTTTTTTTTTATGCCTGTAACTGCACCCATCATTCAGATATCCCCCAATGAAGTCCAGGACATCATATGACATCCTACGGTACGGAAGTAGTTAAAATTTTCCTTGGAGTCAGGGCCGGTGCTACCACTAGGCAGCCGCCTAGGGCGCACTGGAGAGAGGCGGTGGCACTACCACCCAGGGCACCCGGCCACCGGTGATCCTACTCCCTCTCAGCAACTAACTCAACAGGCAGCCACTAAACTATAGAGTCCCTCCGTACAGTGTTAGAGGCGCTGGCACAGCAGCAGTAGAGGAATGGAGGAAGGAAAGAAAACATCCCCCTGATCATCACAGTGCCACTGGCAGTGAGTGTGACCTGTCTGTGTACCTGCTGTCACATCGTTACCGTCCACCACCAGTCTGCCTCTGATGTACCGCTCCGCCACCGCTACAGCCAGTCTGCTTTGCCTCTGAGCCTCTGCCTTTCTGCCCAGTGCTGCCTGTGCCCATACGTCGCATGTCCCCCCCTCCATCATGGAGGCTGCTCTCTCTCTCTCCTGTGGTTTTCCTATTGCGGCAGCGAGCACAAGAATTACAGTACCCTGTCACCGAGAACCAGAGTGATGAGATCACGCTGAAAGTACAATAACGGCGGCAGGTACTGTATGTCCCTTAGGTTGGGACCTGGGACCCCATACCCATTTTAAGGCCAATTAATAGAAGATAAGCCAGCCAAGTGGGGTCTAGCAAAATTAACAAGTCAATTCCCATAGACTTCAATGGTATTTATGTTATAACTTTTGCCCATGTTAGGCTCTTTGTTTGCCCACCAGGACCAGGGGGTGTTTGTCCCATCTCTAATTTTGTAGCATGCTGGATGATGTGATTCATTTTGGACAGGGTTTTGCCTTATTTTCTGCTAGCTGCATTTCTGTTGATCTGAGCATGCCCATGGACTTAGATTTTTTGATGTTGCTTTTTGTGTGTGAACAGCACTTGGATGTTTCTGGGCATGCTCATAGAGCGTGTTTTTTGTGTTAGTAATTTAAGGACATCCTTAACCACTTAAGGACCACCTCCTGCACATATACGTCGGCACGGCTAGGGGACAAGCACGTACCTGTACGTCCTGTTTAAGTGCCCAGCAGTGGGTCGCGGGCGCGACCCGGTCCAAAGCTCCATGACCGCGGAACCCGTGGACCCGATCGCCGCTGGAGTCCTGTGATCGTTCCCCGGAGCAGAAGAACGAGGAGAGCTGTGTGTAAACACAGCTTCCCTGTTCTTCACTGTGGCGCTGTCATTGATCGTGTGTTCCTTGATATAGGGAAACACGATCAATGATGTCACACGTCCAGCCCCTCCCCCCTACAGTTAGAAACACATATGAGGTCACACTTAACCCCTTCAGCGCCCCCTAGTGGTTAACTCCCAAACTGCAATTGTAATTTTCACAGTAAACAATGCATTTTTATAGCATCTTTTGCTGTGAAAATTACAATTGTCCCAAAAATGTGTCAAAATTGTCCAATGTGTCTGCCATAATGTCGCGGTCACGAAAAAATCGTTGATCGCCGCCATTAGAAAAAAAAATAATAAAATTATTATAAAATTATATAAAATTAAATAAAAATGCAATAAAACTATCCTCTATTTTGTAAGCACTATACATTTTGCCCCAAAAAAATCGATAAACGATAATTTATTTTTACCAAAAATAGGTAGAAGAACACGTATCGGCCTAAACTGAGGAAAAAAAATGTTTTTTTATATATTTTTGGGGGGTATTTATTATAGCAAAAAGGAAAAAATATAGCATTTTTTTCAAAATTGTCGCTCTATTTTTGTTTATAGCAAAAAATAAAAACCGCAGAGGTGATCAAATAGCACCAAAAGAAAGCTCTATGCCACGGCGCACGACCGCGCAATTGTCAGTTAAAGCGACGCAGTGCCGAATTGCAAAAACTTTCCGGGTCCTTTACCTGCATTTTGGTCCGGGTCTTAAGTGGTTAACAGGTGTACCCACTTTAAAATTTAGTCTCTACATTGGGTGAACTTGCGTTTTGGGTGTTTCATGGGCTGTGCATGTGTTTTCAATTGCCTCATTAGCACACAAGCCTATGTTATATAAAGCTTGCAGAGAGCATTTGTTACCTTGCCCTGAAAAGAGCCAAGAGTGTGTGTGTTGGCAAGATTATATTTGTGTGTCATTATTGAATGCCTATTTTATTTATGTCTTTGCAAAACAGATATGTTTTTGATCAAGGGTTTTTTGACTGGTTTATTTATTTATTTTGGGTGGGGGCTTTTTTCGCCTAAAATATTTGTGAGGTTGTCAATGTATGTTGTTTTTAGGGTGTTCACTTTGATGTATTTGTCTGTGCTGCATTATTTTGCTAAATCTTTCTCAAGATGTTGTGACTAATTAATGTTTCAATCCTTAATAGATGTCTGTGAGTCTATTTATCCTGTTAATTTCCAAAGCATAAACCATATTCTGTTTACTGTCTCAAATGAACCTATGTTTATTTTTTATATTTATTGATTTTTGTTTGATTTTTGTTTGTTTTTGCTTTCCTTGCTCTTTTTTCAAAGTCCTGTTTTGTTGACCAATAAAATTACTTTCAAATTTTGAAGTTTGTTTTTTGTTCTTCATGCTACAGATTTTGACAGCTGCAGCTGAAATGGTCTGATTGGCCAAACAAAACAGGTGTGATTGTTCCGAAACTCCTTTCCTGGTGCCTTCATGATAGCCTTCATGATGGCATATGCATGGATTTTGTGCTGCCATTGATGGTCACCAGGAAAGGAAAAATACAGAGCGGTAAGAATTTTTTCCTTTTTACTGCAGTGGTTCTCAGCCTCAGTCCTCAAGTACCCCCGACAGGACATGTTTTGTGGATTTATCTTATCAAGAATTGCTGTCCAGACTGTCTTTTAAAGCACATGTGTAAGATGAAGGAAAACCTGCAAACATGGCCTGTTGGGGGGGGGGGGGGGGGTATTGGCGGACAGGCTTGAAGTGCTGATTTACAGCACTGTGCTTAAATCTAGCGCAAGGCAATCCTATTCTAATTGTGGGTGTTTGAGGGAAACCAAGTGAGTGTTAGGACCCCTGCTTGTGTTTTTTGGGTTGGGCTTTGTGTCCCGTTTCTTAAAATTGTCTTCACTTCCTGTCACACAGCTGAACAGAAAGTGAGGTTAAAACCCTACTAATGTCTTTTCTTGGGGACACAGGTCAATCTAACTAGTGTCCCCATTAAGCAGATTGCACTCCAGCACTGCTGTGTACACCCCAAATGATTAGGTAGTTTTGGGTTTAGTAAAGGCAAAGCCACTCTGCAGTACAAGTGTAGTCACTGAAAATCTGAGGGGAAGCACTGATGATTTTAACCACTTGACAACCGCCCTATAGGGCCTTCAAAAATGTGATAGATTGTAAGGAAATTGGATGTGTAATTTATGTCCCTAGAACACCTGCTGGTGCTTCTTGGATGTTGGGCCTCTATGTGGCCAGGTTGTTAAAAAAGCTCACACATGTGGTATCGCCATACTCAGAAGGAGCAGCAGAATATATTTTGGGGTGTATGGGTTTCTATGTACATGCTATGTGATGGAAATATCCTATAAATGGACAACTTTGTATAAAAAAAAATGCGTTTTCATTTTTTTCCCACATTTTCCAAAAACATCTGGAAAAAAATGAACCGTTCAAAAGACTCATTATGCCTCAAAGATTCAACGTTGGGGTGTTAGCTTTCCAAAATGGGGTCACTTTGTGGGCGTTTCCATTGTTCTGGTGCTCCAGGGCCTTCAAAAGTGTAATAGGTAGTTAAGAGATTAGTTGTGTAATTTATGCTCCTAGAATGCCTGAAGTTGCTACTTCAGTGTTGGGCCTCTGTATGTGGCCAGGCTGTGTAAAAATCTCACAGATGTGGTATCGCCATACTCAGGAGGAGCAGCAGAATATATTTTGGGGTGTAATTTTTGCTATGTACATGCTATGTGTTGGAAATATCGTATAAATGGACAACAGTCAATGGTCATTTGTGGAATGTGCATGCCATGTGAGAGAAAACCTGTTATAATGACAATTTGGTGTGAAAAAAAATAAAAGTAAAAAAAATCTTAATTTTGCATAGAATTGTGGGAAACAATTACAACGTCAAAAAACTAACAATGCCTCTTACTAACTATCTTGCAATGTCTACTTTCCAAAAAGGGGTCATTTGGGGGGTATTTGTACTTTACTGGCTTGTTAGGGTCTCAAGAAATTAGATAGGCTGTCAGTACATCAGGTGTGATCAAATTGATACATTTTCAGTAATTGGCACCATAGCTTGTAGACCCTATAACTTTCACCCAGACTAAATAATATCCTCATTTTTTTTTACCAAAGATTTGTAGCAGTATAAATTTGTGGCCAAATTTATAAAGAAAAACTACTTTTCCGCAAAATTGTATAATAGAAATTAAGAAAAATTAATTTTTTGTCAAAATTTACGTTCTTTTTTCATTTATAGCGAAAAAAATAAAAACCACAGAGGTGATCAAATACCACCAAAAGAAAGCTCTATTTGTGTGAAAAAAAGGACGAAAATATCATATGGATACAGTGTTGCATGACTGAGTAATTGTCATTCAAAATGTGAGAGCACCAAAAGCTGAAAATTGGTCTGGTTATTAAGGGGGCTTAAGTGCCCAGTTGTCAAGTGGTTAACATCCAATCATGTAGAAGCAACGATTTTTATTTATTTTTTCTTCCTTGCTTGTCCACTTGTAGTGCAAAGTGGATTTGCCTTTAGTGAATGGACCCCAAAGTCCAAGATACCCAATAATTTGGGGTGTACACAGCAAAATGCTAGAGTGCACTTTACATAATGGGAAACTATTTAGATTGATCTGTGTGTCCAAGAAAAGACATTAGTAAAGTTTTACCCTCACTTCCTGTTTGGCTATGTGACAGGAAGTGAATGAATTTGAAGTAGAAAGTGACAAAATTTGGGAGGTGCCTTCACCCTATCAGGGGTGCAGACATCTCCAAAAAAATGAGCAGACTTTTAATCCCTCTGCACTCTAGCCCCAAGTAAAAAGAATAAAAAATTAATTTAGTTTAAATTTGCAAAGACACATTCCTCAGATAAACGGTGATGCAGGTCAATGGCCCATTTAGCCCTTGTTTAATAGAAAACACCAGTTGCCTTTCACTAGAAACATTTGTTAGTCCAATCCTGAGATCTGCATCTGCTTCACTTTCCCTAAAAATTGGGTTCCTGCACGTAGATGCGCGACCAGTAAAAAAGTAAAAAAAATAAAAATAAAACACCCCTGTCCCTAGTAGCTCGCACTTTAGAAGCGAACGCGCATGTAAGTCCCACCCACATATGTAAACGCCGTTCAAACCACACATGTGAAGTATTGACGCGTGCATTAGAGCAAGAGCAATAATTTCAGCACTAGACCTCTTCTGTAACTCTAAACTGGTAACCTGTAAAAAAAATTCAAGCGTCGCCTATGGAGATTTTTAAGTCCCGAAGTTTGGCGCCATTCCATGAGTGTGTGCAATATTAAAGCATGACAAGTTAGGTATCTATTTACTTGGTGTAACATCGTCTTTCACATTATCCCTAAAAATTGGGCTAACTTTACTGTTTTGTTATTTTTAATTCATGAAAAATTATTGCACAAATACCGTTGGAAATAAAAAAATGTAATGACCGCCACTTTATTCCCTAGGGTGTCTGCTAAAAATATATATATAATTTTTGGGGGTCCTGAGTAATTTTCCAGAGACAAAATATAATTTTAACAAGGAAAGAAGTGCCAGAATGGGCACGGTATGGAAGTGGTTAAAGTGAAACAATAAAAGTGAAATATTCCTTTAAATTTCATACGGGGGGGGGGGGGGGTATAGTATGCCTGTGAAGTAGTGCATGTTTCCCGTGCTTTGAACTGTCCCTGTACAAGATGTCATTTCTGAAGGGGATAAAAAAGTAATTTTAAAGTACTCATGGCTATAAAGAATACAGAGAACAGTCATTGCTCATAAAAAAAGAAAATGTGGGGGTCCCCCCAAATTCATTTACCAGGCCCTTCAGGTCTGGTATGGATATTAAGGGGAACCCCACCGTCAAATTAAAAAAAAATGACGTGGGGTTCCCCCCAAATATCCATACCAGGCCCTTCAGGTCTGGTACGGATTTTAAGGGGAACTCCACCCCCAATTTTTGAAAAAAAAGTGGCGTGGAGTTCCCCCAAAAATCCATCGACCCCTTATCCGAGCATGCAACCTGGCCAGCCGCAGAAAAGAGGGGGGGCAAGAGAGCACCCCCCCTCTCCTGAACCGTACCAGGCCACATGCCCCCCCAAAGCACCTTGTCCCCATGTTGATGGGGACAAGGGCCTCATCCCCACAACCCTGGCCGGTGGTTGTGGGGGTCTGCCGGCGGAGGGCTTATCGGAATCCCGCCCCCCCTGCGTGAAATGGTAATGGGGTACATTGTACCTCTACCATTTAACCAAAAAAATGTGTCAAAAGTGTAAAAAAACACAATAGTCAGTTTTTGACAATTCCTTTATTAATGTCTTCTTTCCACTTTTTCTTCCATCTTCTTTTTTTCTGCATTCATTCCGGTTTCTTCCTCCATCTTTTTCTTCTTCCTCTGCTTCTTTCTTGGGTCTTCTCGTCCGCATCTTGCACCAGCTTCTTCCTCCATCTTCTTCTCCTTCCTTAGGTCTTCTCGTCTGCATCTTGCACCGGCTTCTTCTTCCCCGGACAATCCGCTTCCAATTGAAGTTACCGCTGTGTGACGCTCCTGTGACCCCGCCCCCCTCTGACGCACATGTACCACACAAGGACTTTCTTATGGCTTTCCCCATGGCGTCAGAGGGGGGCGGGGGCACCAGATGATGCCGCGTCCTCAGTAACACGGCGGGAACTTCTATTGGAAGCGGATCATCTGGGGAAGAAGAAGCCGTGCAAGATGTGGATGAGAAGACCGAAGGAAGGAGAAGAAGATGGAAGAAGAAGCCGGTGCAACATGTGGACGAGAAGACCCAAGAAAGAAGCAGAGGAAGAAGAAGATGGAGGAAGAAACCCGAATGAATGCAGAAAAGAAGAAGATGGGAGAAGAAGAAGTGTGGAAAGAAGACAATAATAAAGGAATTGTCAAAAAAACGGCTATTGTCTGTTTTAACATTTTTGACACTTTTTTTGGTGAAATGGTAGCAGTACAATGTACCCCATTACCATTTCACACAGGGGGAGGGGGCCGGGATCTGGGGGTCCCCTTTGTTAAAGGGGTCTTCCAGATTCTGATAAGCCCCCCGCCCACAGACCCCCACAACCACCGGCCAGTTATGTCCAGTTATGTCCACCCTCAGAGTTCCTGCTGTTCTCCCCACAAGTTTCCTAGGTCTCCTATTCTGCTTTCTTTGCTCTTCTCTGACAGTTCTGACTTTTTTTTTCTTCCTCTACTCCTTATTGCTCTGATTGTGGGTAATTTCCCATAATGATGTTTTGCTCTTTCCAGTGCTTTGATGGATTGGGAAGTTATAATATCCAAAGTTTGTAGTCCTCCTATCTACATATTGGGGTGTTGTTCCTATATTACACTATATCGTTTGAAGACCCTCTATTGTCAGCGTATATGAAGTCATTGGCTGCCACCCTTCCTAAAATATTTCATATTTCTTTACAAGAAATAAAAAAATAGTTCCTCAAATATTATACAATAATGGAACAGATTTGATGCACTGAATCACATCTTTTTTAATCCAAGGAAAAGTCATATTTGAGCCAGAAATTAACAATTAGACTGTTACTTTTTCGAAGACACTTATTTTGGAATGCTACTGACGGAATTCCTAATACAGCCATGAAAATAAAATTCTACGGTACTATATTTTTCGTGACAGGTTAAAAATTGTAAAGCTCTCATGCGCAGAATATCATCCTTTTAAATAGGATTACATTTTGAAAGAAGAGAAAAGTCATATTTCAACCCAAAATATAACGGTACTATTATTTTTTTTACAAAACATTTATAAATTATACAGATCAGCTGCACAATATCTAATATTTAATTTATGCTCACCATTACTGACTCACAGACCTCCCACCCTCACTGGCTCTAGCGATTTCTCAGTGGTGGGTTTCTGCTACTCACTTCCTTGTGCATCTGCTCTTTACCCTTGCTCACACAGCGCAGTCACCATCATCTATTTCATTCACACATTTCTGGCCAGGACCGGTTCCAGGTAACTGCAGCAGTGCCCCCCCCCCCCCCATAGTATTTAGCACCGATAGCGCGAGAGCCCTTCCAATTTATTGCACAATATCTAATTATTTTCCATGGGAGGCAACTGAAGAGGAAGAAAAAAGGGAGACTTCTTTAATTAAAAAATGTAAATCTATATTTCTCCTGTGGCAAAAGCAGAAAAAGGTGTGCAAATTAAAACGTAGGTGCCAAAATAAAAAGTACATTTTTTTGGCCGCAAATGTTAGGGAATGGGAATAGGTAGCTTCTTTTTAACCACCTCAATACTGGGCACCATTGGCGGTTCGTCCATAGAGGGCGCTGGAGCGCCGCCCCCTCTGGCTCTCACCGCCACTGAGTCAAATAACATAGATTCATGCATTGCACGAATCTATGTTATTTTCGCCGCTGTTATTCAGATGGTCGGCGCTCAATGTCCGGCTATCTGAATAACGCCAGCTGGTTGGCTGTACGGAAATGTCTATCAAAGCCAACAGCTCTGATAGGCTTTTCGAGTACAGCCCTCGGGTCCCGGAAGCTTATTCTCGGAGCGCACAGACTGTACGCCCCTTGAAACCATACTCCTCATATTCAGGACTGACAGTGACAATGTCTGGATATAGTGGGTCCTGAGACTCCAGGAAGTCCTTCACTTCCTCCTGCACTTCCAGTGCCTTCCCTATAATACCATGCAGTATCTGCCCCAGCAGGAAGACCTCAGGAATTGTGATGCTTATGTCTGCATTGTCACAGCTCACTATTTTGGTTTCCACCTTACATGCTCAGAATAAAGTGCATGCATTCTGTTTGAAAATCCAGTGATGTAGGGAGAAGAACCCAAACCCCCAGACCATGTTTTTATGTCATTCTCACACATGTACTAATTTATGGCCCACTAATGCAGGTGCAGCCAAAGTATATTTCCAGGTGGGCATGTCACCCCCTCAGGCTGTGTTCAGGCTGATGGACTTCCTGCTGAAGTTCTTCTAGCCACACACTGGTTGGCTATGGCTGCCTTAGATATCCGCAAATTCTTCTGGCCTGCCTCAGAAGATCCTGTAAGCCAGGGTACCTATTCGGGTAGTGATGCACCACCAGGTTAATTATGTGTGCCAAGCAAGGCATGTGTGTAAATGTTTACTGTCAAAAGGCAGACAGTTTTTTTTCTTTTTCTTGCACAAGATGGCCCTGCCTCTGTAGAGCAGACAGAATCTTTGTCCCAGTATGGCTCCTATCTCCTAAGCATACCAGCTGCAACACCGCATGGCACCATCTTCCTGAGCCCTTGCATAGCACCTTGAATGTTTGCAGGGTACTGGCGGTTTAGTGAACGACTCACCCAAAGAAGGCATTGATGAGAAGATGAAAACAACAGTGCTAGCATCATTACCCTTTCAATCACTGGAGCCAATTTGGCAGTAGTAGTAGCTGCAGTAACATATGTGCCAATTGGTTCTCCTTGCCTGTTGTCACTCCTGAGCACAATATACAAATAAACACAGTATTTTCCTTTTAATTATAACATCATACTCACAAATTGTATTAAATTGGAAATGTCCTGCCAACTTAATAAAGTAGTACATCAAGACCTACTATTATGGCACAGACATAAACATAAATTTAACATCGCCTCAGAGATCCCTCCCCTAGCTTCCTTCTTAAGGGACCCTCTTTTTACCCCCCCAGACCTACACTCCAACCAATATTCTGTTTGGCAACTCCTCAATCTATCTAACTTAAAAGCTTTCACTAAAAATAATACTTTTCGCACATTCTTAGATTTACAAACAGAATATAAACTTAGAGATACTGAACTCTCAGACTACAATAATATCAATCTATTCTATGAAAAAAACGTTTCTCTCTCCCTCCAAACCTCCTTCACGACTTTTGAACGAATTTGTCTTACTTCACCTCGAGACAGAGGCCTGATATCTAGAATGTTTAGAAGCCTAAATGAACACAGTTTACCAGACAAAACACGCCAAATGCTGCAATGGGAATCAGATCTAGATGAATCTATTTTCCACTGAACAATGGGACAGCATGACAAATAACCTACGGAAATGTACCAAGACAGCCTCCATTAGGGAATCTGCTATTAAACTCCAATATAGATGGTACCTCACCCCTGACAGAATTAATTCATTCTATCCTACAACATCTCCTCTTTGTTTTAGAGGCTGCCCAGTACAGGGTTCCCTTATTCACACCTTCTGGGAATGTGCACACCTCAAAGACACGTGGCAACAAGTCAGTATTAAAATAGAACAGATAACAGGTAGAAGAATAGAACTGACACCTAAAATGTGTCTCCTGTTTTATCCTATCCCCGACATCCCTATAGCCCACACCAGGCTAATACACACCTTGCTCACATCAATACACTGGGCGATAGCGCTCAATTGGCGCTCCTCCATTGTGCCATGGTCCCAAATGATGGATCGTATGATGTCCATCAAACTAGGAGAACGCATTCATCACACCTTATATGATACTATGAACATATATGATCAGAAATGGAAGCCTTGGGACCTTTCTCTGTTGACTCACTGAATTAAGCCAATTTATTTAATTTTTTTTTATTTATTTATTTATTTATTTATTTATTTATTTATTTATTCTCCCTTATTGCCATTAAACTAATTCATTAAGTTCTTACATTGCTGCATTGTGCTACCGGATAGCCTTTCATACAAACCAGTACCTATTTCTCTGCCTCTCGAATAACTGCTATGCATATTCTTCACAGATGTTCACTGCTCTTGTATGTATTTTTGTACTTCTTGCCAATTCGAGTTTAAACTGTATTGAGACTTATTTTTTCAATAAACCGTTTGTAAACAAAAAAATTGGAAATGTCCTTACAGAATATATTAGAACTGGTAGACTGTGGTTTACATGATACAGGAACCCAATAGAATTACTCAAAAAGAGCAAACCCTCTAATTTAGAGAATATTTGGGCTTTAAGATAGCTTAAGTGCATCTGACATTTATTAGGTAAAGATCAGAAATATCAAAGTAGACTAATTAGGGGGTTATGGTGTAATTTAAAATAACTTGTTGAGCCATGACATTTTCTACAATAACATGGATATTAATGCATTCCTCAGGCATGAAATCTTGTTTTTAAGACCTAAAAAGTCACATGACTGGAAAGGATATAAAATTTACACTGAACTCTTCCAGAAAGAAATGAAGTATTGGAATGATTTGAAAAGGATATGTAAAGTTTAGGTAACTTGCTGTAACTACTGAGGGACCACAAGTTCCAACATGGATTCCAGCCAGTGACTTGCAGAGCTTAGTGGAGCTTATGGTTCCACAGCTGCTAATGCCTAAACATGTTTTGTTTAAGATTTTAGAAACAAGCATTGTATTAGGCCTGGATCTATCTATCTATCTATCGCGAATACGGATGGACGTAATTTACGTAAACGTCGAAACCAATGACGTCCTTGCGACGTCATTTGGAGCAATGCACGCTGGGAAAATTTCCGGACGGCGCATGCGCTATTCGATCGGCGTGGGGACGCGCCTGATTTGAATAGTACACTCCCCCTAGCCGCGGAATTTGAATTCCGCGGGGGGATTTACGATACGCCACCGCAAGTTTTGAGGTAAGTGTATTGTGAATTACCCACTTGCCTCAAAAACTTGCGGCGGCGGATCTTAAATCACATAGGTTACGCGGATCTAAAGATCCGCTAACCTATGTGAATCTGGCCCAAAATGTCTCCCTCACTGGACCATGTCTGGAAGAAGCTGAAAGGTGGCAGCTGTCCTGGGGACTTGTGAGTAAAGACACTGAGTTGAGACCTGGTGACTGTGTGCTTTGGAAACTAGGTGCCAGAGGTAGCTTGGACTGAGACAGCTCTCATAGGGCCTCAGAGTACTGGCCATTCCCTTGTCCTAAGCAGAATACTGGAGTGTGAGTCTAGCGGAAAGTGTCCCTCCATTACAGTGCAGCCTCCTGGAAAAGCATTAGGTGCTAATAGATGTGAAGTTGCACAAGGTCACCATTTGCCAAAGAGAATTGCCTTAAGGCCTACAGGTGTGAGGCCTTAGACTGTTTATTGTCCCCAATTGCCTCCAGAGAGAGAGAGACTAGGGAGAAGATTTTCCTCTCATTGGTGAGTATCTAAATGTAATTATATCAGTCTCTTAGTGGACTGCACTAAGTTGTGCTAAAGTAGTATTGGGGGGGGCAGGAGTTGAGGAAGCAGTGTACACAGAGTCCAGGAAAGGTTTAACATTTTTTGCATTTAGAAGAATGCAGGTTAAAGGATAATAAGGATGCTCGCAGAACACAAACACAAGCACCAGTATTATTACCAATAGTAACTGGTGAAGAACACTTGTGGTAACAGATGCAATATCACTTGCAGGAACAGGCTCAGCAAAATTTGGAATAATAGGCTCCATAATATTTGCAGTAACAGGTTCAAAAACACTTTCAGTAACTGTTATGATTGCCACTGCACACAGGAACGGTGAAGATCCCAGCAGGGTGCCATGACAATCCTTAATGGCACAGAAGTGAGAAGGCAATATAGCTAGGCTGGCTAGTACTGAGAGGCGGCAGCATTGTTACAGATATGCAGCAATATGTCTTTAGCACAAGGCAATTCATAGACAAGCATGAGAAGAAAACAGCAGCGGTGTGGAGACGTTAGTGAAGTTGCAAAGGCGTCACTAGGGGGGTGCGGGGGGTGTGGCCCGCACCCGGGTGACACCCGTCGGAGGGGTGACACCATCTGAAGTGTAGTCCTGGCCCCCTTTTAGCATTTTTTTTTATCTGCCGGAACACTTCTGGCGCCGCGGCCGCACTTGGCCCGTTATTTCCTCCTCCTCTCACACTATCCATTCAATCTCCACTCGGGCGGCGCGGCTAACGCTACACACTGCGTCCTCCTCTCCAGCTGCCGCGTAGAGTACCGGAGACTGAGATCCGCTCTGAGATTGTGTGGTAATATCACGTTCCTGGTGGAAGAGTTTGGTATGCAGAGGGAGGCCTCCCTTACACCTGACTGGAGGCCCCTGATAGGGAAGACAGGAGGCGCAGTGGGGGCTAACAGGGGGCTAACACACACTTTAATTGAACAAGCTTAAGTTAGAAGCTGATTGGTTACCATGCACAGCTGCACCAGATTTTTCACTCTCCAGTAAGGATGAGCCGAACACCCCCCTGTTCGGTTCGCATCAGAACTTGCGAACACACCAAATGTTCGTGTGAACTTTAGAACCCCGTTAAAGTCTATGGGACTCGAACATTTTAAATCTAAAGTGTTAATTTTAAAGGCTAATATGCAAGTTATTGTCCTAAAAAGTGTTTGGGGACCTGGGTCCTGTCCCAGGAAACATGTATCAATGCAAAAAAAAGTTTTAAAAACGTCAGTTTTTTCAGGAGCAGTGAATTTAATAATGCTAAAAGTGAAACAATAAAAGTGTAATATTACTTTAAATTTCGTACCTGGGGGGGGGGGTGTAAAGTCAGCATGTGAAAAAGCGCATGTTTCCCGTACATAGAACTGTCCCTGCACAAAGTGTCATTTCTGAAAGAAAAAAGGCATTTAAAACCGGCTTTGCGGCTCTAATGAATTGTCGGCTCTGGCAATTCAGAGATGATTCATTCATAAAAAAAAAAAGTGGGGGTCCCCCCAAATTCCATTAACAGGCCCTTCAGGTCTTTCCCAGTGACATACGAGGGTGTGTCAGAGGGGGCGGGGTCACGTGATGGGTGGCTGCTTCCCCTATATAAGAAATGTCAAAGCTCCAGCGTGTCATTCCGCTGGGCTGTGTCCAGCGGAGAGAGAAGCTCGCCTGCTGCGCTCTGGACGGATGGATCTTCTCATCGCTGGACCGGACCGCTGATCACCCGTCGCTGGAGAGATCATCCGTCGCTGGATAGAAGACAACGTTGGAGCAGGGAGCCGCATCGAGAGTGGATTACCACCGCTGGATTTTTTTTTTTAAATTAATAAAGGAATTTTTTCTACGGTGTCTGTGTGTTTTTTTTAAACTATTTACACTTCCTTCGTGAAATGGTAGAGGTACAGTGTACCCCATTACCAATTCACATAAGGGGGGGATCTGGGGGTCCCCTTTGTTAAAGAGGTCTTCCAGATTCTGATAAGCCCCCCGCCCGCAGACCTCCACAACCACCTGGCAGGGGTTGTGGGGATGAGGCCCTTGTCCCCATCAACATGGGGACATCCTCCCCATGTTGAGCGCACTCTGTCCCTCCCTCTTTTCTGCGGCCGGCCAGGTTAACGTGCTCGGATAAGGGTCTGGTGTGGATTTTTGGGGGAACTCCACGCCATTTTTTTTTATTTGGGGTGGAGTTCCCCTTAAAATCCACACCAGACCTGAAGGGTCTGGTATAGATATTTGGGGGGAACCCCACGTCATTTTTTTTAAATTGACGATGGGTTCCCCTTAATATCCATATCAGACCTGAAGGGCCTGTTAATGGAATTTGGGGGGACCCCCACGCTTTATTTTTTTATTTTTTATGAATGAATCATCTCTGAATTGCCAGAGCCGACAATTCATTAGAGCCTCAAAGCCGGTTTTAAATGCCTTTTTTTTCTTTCAGAAAATACACTTTGTGCAGGGACAGTTCTATGTACGGGAAACATGTGCTTTTTCACATGCTGACTTTACACCCCCCCTAGGTACGAAATTTAAAGTAATATTACACTTTTATTGTTTCACTTTTAGCATTATTAAATTCACTGCTCCTGAAAAAACTGCCGTTTTTAAAACTTTTTTTGCATTGATACATGTTTCCTGGGACAGGACCCAGGTCCCCAAACACTTTTTAGGACAATAACTTGCATATTAGCCTTTAAAATTAACACTTTAGATTTCTTCACTAGACTTTAACAGGATGTTCCGCGGCTTTTCGAATTTCCCGTGAACACCCCTAATTGTCTGTTGTTCGCCGAACAGGCGAACAGGCAATGTTAGAGTCGAACATGAGTTCGACTCGAACTCGAAGCTCATCCCTACTCTCCAGTTTTAGTAAATCAACCCCTGTGTGTCTAGGCATTAAAGTCATACAAAAAATAAAACTGGTAACCAAATAAGAAGCATTTTAAAAAGAAAATGAAAAAATGAGAATGTGTTTTCTGAGTCATTCTCACAAGCTTTAGTGTCCCTGGCCAGAACATGACACAATATTGCAGAAATGTATTAGTCAGTGGGTGTGTTATAACTTTAATTTAATTGCTATGCTTTTACACAATTTTCACTTAATAATTTGCATCATTAAATTCACTGCAGCAACTCTTGTGCAAACAACCATGTACAGAGATAAAACATTAAAGCTGTAAGAGGCTTATTTGAAAAGGTCAGCAAAGAATTATATATATTTTTTTGCTTGATCTCTTCACAAAATATTGTTTGTTTTCACACCATTTTATAGGCAGCTGACATGGAAAGTTACAATGTCCAACTGCTGTGTAAAAACCGGCAAAAAGAAAACTGAGAGTGGTAAAAAGCACCAAAAAATTGGCAAACCTACACTGAAAAAATGCAATGTTTTTATAAACTGAAAAAATGTCTAGAAAATATTTTACTAAATTCTTTTTAATTAAAGTGATTAAAATATAAAGTGATTAAAATAGTAGAGAAACTACCCTTTAGAGTTGTAGTAAAAACTTTTGAAACTCTGCTGACAGGCAGGCTTGTCATAAATACCCCCCACCTGACAGTGGGTAATGTGATCTGAGCCACACATGCACAGCTCAGAGCAAATTTATGGCCTGTTCTGTGTACAGCGGCGATGTGACTCCTGTGCGCAATGCGTGTGAGTGACGTCACCTGTGGCCCAGCCATTCAAGCCTCTGAAGATCAGGAACCTGGAAGAGAGCAGTGTCAGCGCAATGCTGGATGGCTCCATCTGTAGGCAAGTCTGTCATAATGTACTAGTATGCAGCGCATACATTATGACCTAAGCCTGCATGGGGGACTATTTTTTTAAATAAAGGAATAGACGTTACTACCACTTTAAAGTGTACGTTGGGGCAAAATGAAAAAAAAAAAAGTATGCAGTACCTTTCTGCTAGATATGAGGTTCCCAGCAGATATGCAGGGTTCGCAGCAAGCTTTACATGTTGGCGGTTTGTCAAATGAGTAAACTAAATAGTCAGATTTTGTCTGTTCACCAGCGCCATCCTCTGGCTACTACTACAGTCAAAATTCATTCATTTAGTGGCGCTATTACTACTGTAACTAGATGACAATTCCTTGTTGTGTCGTAATCATTTTTAAATGCCAGGGTGCCTGCAGCCATTCAATGTCATTAGTCGCTAGGCTGCTGGAAAGCATATGTGTCCTAGTAACCAAGGATGCTGTGCAGGGTGACCATCTGTGTCTTAGCAACTGATAATGCACTTGGTTAATAGCACAGTGATATCCTCATAGTCATGGGATGTTATGGTGCATCGTTAAAACCAAGATGCAGTGCAGAAAAAAAGTGGGGGTCACCCCAAAATCTATTCTTGACCATTATCCTAGATAGATGTCTGGTATGGATTTTAAGGGGGCACTCCATGCAAGAAACAAAAAGTGTGAAGTCCTCCAAAATCCATACCAGACTCTTATTCAAGCAAATGGCCTTGCTGGACAGGAAATGGGGGGCAGCAAGCTTTCACTTCCCCCTCTAAAATCATATCAGGTCACATATCTTCTCCAGACAAAGCACCTTGCCCACATGTTGATGGGGACAATAGCCTCTTTCCATCATCCTTGTTCTGGTGTATGTTGGGGACTGGCAGGGGGGAAAGAGGCATGGGTGTCCACAGAGGGGGCAAGTGCCCCCCCCAGCAGGGCCATTGCGCTACCTATAGGCAAGTGTGCACATCAGTTGGGGGCGTCACGCTGCATTTCCCAGGGCCTGGAGTCACATGGAGTGTCACGGAGTGATGTTGTTTGTGACCCTTGAGCTGGGGGAGGCAGTGCGGCCAGGCAGGAAATCAAAGCTCTCCCGCAGCTTGCCTGTTACCTTTCACCTGCCACCTGAAGCGGACATCATCTGCATATGCTCAGCCTGACCGGATCACTAATGATGTATCTCCCCTACCCCTCATCTCCTTCTCTAACTGTCGGCTGTGTGTGCTCTGCCTGGACATGGGTGAAAGGCCCAGTGCTTCCTTCTAGATAGGGGTTCCAATAACACCCACTGCATGGGGCCCAAGCCTCATCTTAGCTGCTTAGCATGTGCAACTGTTATTGGAGCCTTCTATCTGGGTTAGTAATCCATTTAATTCTCCCTAATGTCATCTGAAGCTTGCAATATTGAAAATTGATTGGAAGGGGGTTCTCCATACTAATGATTGTGCGTGTAATGTATGGGGGGGTGTAATGTATCTGGGCGTAATCTGTGTGTATGGGGGTGTAATGCATCTGGGTGTAATCTGTGTGTATGGGGAATGTAATGTATCTGAGTGTATGGGGGTATAATGTATCTGGGTGTAATCTGTATGTATGGGGTGTAATCTATCTGGGTGTAATCTGTGTGTATGGGGTGTAATTTATCTGGGCACAATCTGTGTGTACAGTATGAGGGTGTAATGTAATGTATCTGGGTTTAAGCTGTGTGTATGGGGGACTTAATGTACCTGGTTTTATCTGTACTATGTCCACAGTCTCTGACCATCTCCTGTAGTATGTGTGCAGTCTCTGACCATCGCCTGTAGTATGTCTGCAGTCTCTGACTATAGCCTGTAGTATGTCTGCAGTCTCTGACTATAGCCTGTAGTATGTCTGCAGTTTCTGATCATGATAATGACATTGTGGAAAAGGGCACAGTGACTGCATATGATGGGGCACAGTGGCTGCATTTGATGGGGCACAGTGGCTGCATTTGACTGCAGTGGCTGCAGTATGTTTGCACCCCCCCAAAAAAATGTTGAGCACCAGCCGCCACTGCACCTGAATAGCCAAGAGTAAAAATAAGAGAAGTACATTTTTAGGTGTACAGGATCCTGTCTAAATTGGCACCAGTATTTGAGTGTATGAATGTGAGTTAGGGGCCTTAGTTTGTAAGTTACTTGAGGGCAGGGACTGATGTGAATGAACATTGTATATATGCAAAGTGCTGCGTAAATTGATGGGGCTATATAGGCATCTTTAACCGTTTGCCGTACAGTGCTCAACGATATATGTCGGCAGAATGGGCGTACCCGTGCATCCCCTTCAAATCGCGGGCTAGCTATTGGTCCCGCGGACTAGATTTCCACCGATCGTGACACGAAGAGGCAGAACGGGGAGATGCTTATGTAAACAAGGCATCTCCCTGTTCTGCCTAGCAACATGACATGGATCTACTGCTCCCAGTGATCTCCATCATGTTCTAGTAAGCCCACCCCTCCTACAGTTAGAACACACTGAGGGAACACATTGTCGCAATTTTTTTGTTTATAGTGTAAAAAAATAATAACCGCAGAGGTGATCAAATGCCACCAAAAGAAAGCTCTATTTGTGGGAAAAAAAGGATGTCAATTGTGTTTGGGTGCAACTATGCACGACCGCGCAATTGTCAGTTAAATCGACGCAGTGGCGTATCGCAAAAAATGCTCTGGTCAGGAAGGAAAAGCAAAATTAAATAAGTAATATCCAAGGGCCGCGATTCAGATACATTGATGCATATTTATGCCGGCGTAGCGTATCTTTTTTACACTACGCCAGGGGAGCGCGGAGAGGCATGTAGTGTATTCAGAAAGCCATTACTCACCAAGATGCGCTAGCGTAACGTATTTTCGACGGCGTAGGCCAGCGTAAGTGTAAGTGGGCATCACTCCATGCAAATGATGGTCCGAGCATGTCGCAGTGGTTTATGTCGGGCGTATCGTAACGGCGCATGCGCTGTGACATGGACGAATTGACCGCACCCATCTGCGCATGCTCACAACTACGCCCGGCGTAACCCCTAAGATACGCCGGCCCACCGCCTACGCCCAGTGCATAAATACGCCCAGACATGCTCCCGTCAAGTGCAAAAGTACACAAGCATTTTTTGGTGCTAGTACTTTTGCATTTTGAGCCATGTCTGCACCAGTGACTACTAAGGATAGGAGGAAGAAAATTTTCAGCCCTGAGGAGAAGGCAATTATTATTGAGGCCCTCTCCAAGTATGGCACGTGCCTCCATGGGGCACGACCAGCAAGGTCCAGAAAGATGAGATCCTGCTGGAGATTACAATGCAGGTGAATGCCCTTGGCATGGAGGTTAGGACCCCCAGGGACATAACCAAAAAAATAAATGATCTGCGTTGTTTGGTGCGAGAAAAGCTGGCCACGATCAGGAAGCATGCCAGGGGCACAGGAGGTGGACCAGCCACTAACATCACCCTCACTCCTGATGAGCAGGTCATAGCCAGGTGCCTGGAGAGGGAGCAGGTGGAGGGCCTGGAGGGCTATGATTCAGTTGATCAGGCCTTGAGGACAGGTAAGTGTGTTTTATCTCCTATCCGGTGTGTAGCATGTGTGGGGGTGCAAGGGAACATGTGACAAGTGTGTGGGTCCACCAACATGTGAATGTTTTGTGTCATCCACAGATGTGCTGGAGGGAGCTGGGCCGTCGTCGGCTGCTGGGCGACCCACACCATCCCTGGAGGAGAGTGCCCCACCTCACCTCACCTCTAGAGGAAGTAGAGGAGGAGCACGTTACTATGGAGGAAGGTTTCTACCTTGTGGAGGAGACCCCCATCCCAGGACCCTCCCAAACCTCCTCCCCCATCAGGGATAGCCCCTCAAGAGCCTCCTCCCCCCTCAGGGATATCCCCTCAAGGGCCTCCCCATCCAGCCGGCCCCAAGCCTCTCCTGCCCCCAGGAAGGCGACCCGCAAAATCAGGGGTGATCCGGATGCCTTGGAGGAGAATCTGGCGAGGGACCAGGCCCAGCAGACCCGCTATATGGGTGCTTTAGTGGGTGACCTGCACCGTGTGGCAGAGAGCCTGGCCTCCTCGGCCCAGACCCAGGCTGCCTGCACCTTGGCAGGCCCTCACCCAGCAGGCTGCTCAGACAACCTCCATCACTGACAGCCTGCAGGATGTGAGTGGAAACTGCACAGCTATTGTGACCTGCCTGGGGGAGCTGCAGGCCACCACATCAGGCCTTGTGACAGAGGTCAGGAGCCTGGCAGAGGCAGTCCAGGCAAATACAGCTGACATGCAGGTGGAGGGGAGGAGCCTGGCAGCGGCCGTACAGATGGAGGGGAGGCAGACACGGCGCCACCAGTGCAACACCACCACCCGCCAGCTGTGGATGCAGGCGGAGACCAATAACTTTCTCCAGCGCATTGCCCTGGCATTAGAGGGCAGGCAGCCAGCCAGGGAGAGACCGGGGGATGATCCTCCTGCAGAAGCCCCACCCCCCACCTGAGGCTCCCCCCAGGCAACTGAGGACCAGGAGCCTGGGCACCAGACGTAGCCCACGACAGGGAAGATGAGTGCATTTTTTTCTTTTTCTTTTATGCTCACGTGATGAGTTTTTTTCTCTTTGTTTATACTCAGGTGATGAGTTTTTTTTCTTTGTATACTCAGGTGATGAGTTTTATTTTTATTTGTATACTCAGGATATGAGTTTATTTATATTTGTATACTCAGGATATGAGTTTGTTTATTTTTTAAATGTATGCACACGGTCAGGAGTGCAGGCTACAGTGTGACTGGTGTGTGAATGTGGGGGTGACATACCTGCCAGTAAGGTGTGTCACCCTGGGTCGTCGGGGAGAAGTTATCCCCACGACCGTGTGAATGTTGTATAAATGGACAGCGACACCATTGGGGCCTTGGCGCGGCGTTGCTGCTCCCAAGTCCTGCATGGTGGACTTGGGCTAATCCAATGTGAAGTGGATGTGGTGTGTGTGAGGTAGGGACCCCAGATGGCAAGCACCCTTTTTTTTAATTTTTGAGAAAATATAAGAAATATTTGGATATTTTTTAATTTGTTTTTTACATCTTTTTAGTTCCTTTTTTTATATTTTTCTTTAGTTCATCTTTCCCAATTCGCGGCAGTACCCCCCAGTAGTGTTGAGCAGAATATGCCATATTCGATTTCGCGATATATCTCGAATATATATTCGAATATTCGAGATATATTCGCTAAATTCGAATATTCGTGATATTTTATCGAAATTAATTGAATGCGATTTTTCGCTATTGCGAATGCGAAAATAATTGCGATTTTTTTAATAACTGCGGTAGGAGCGCTCTGATTGGCTTAGAATATTCGTGATATTTTATCGAAATATCGCAACATGCGAATGCGATATTTATTGCGCAATTTCGAGATATGCTGGAGGAGCGCTCTGATTGGCTCAGAATATTCGTGATATTTTATCGAAATATCGCAACATGCGAATGCGATATTTATTGCGCAATTTCGAGATATGCTGGAGGAGCGCTCTGATTGGCTCAGAATATTCGTGATATTTTATCTAAATATCGCAACATGCGAATGCGATATTTATTGCGCAATTTCGAGATATGCTGGAGGAGCGCTCTGATTGGCTCAGAATATTCCTGATATTTTATCGAAATATCGCAACATGCGAATGCGATATTTATTGCGCAATTTCGAGATATGCTGGAGGAGCGCTCTGATTGGCTCAGAATATTCCTGATATTTTATCGAAATATCGCAACATGCGAATGCGAAATTTATTGCAGATATTTCGAAAACTGCTGTAGCAGCACTCTGAAATCGAATATGTATGATATTTTAACCAAAATACATATTGCGATTGCGATTTTTCGATCGCGCATGCGCAATTGCGCGAACAACACGCGACCATTTCCTGGAGCCTTGCCAGTTTCCCAATATTACAGCAACATGGTGGGAAGCAATTTCACAAAGTCTGAGGAAAAGTTGCTGATTTGTGTAAGTATTTTGACCACTGTTATTTCATCATCTTCAACTGCATTTAAGTCTAGTTTAAAAGTTAGTATATATGATCAGATATTAGTATTTAACCAAAAATGTGTCTCCTGCTTTTACAAAACTACAAGTCCCAGCATGCCTGGACAGCTGCAGACACCCTGGTTGGCAAATGTGTATTTAGGCACTTTTCCTTGTTATTTAGCATAATGAATTTAAAATTTTTTTGGACATAGGACGTATGCGAACGTCCTGACTTCAGTGTCCTCAAGGCCCAAGGACGTTCGAATACATATTGCCCTTTAGATGTTGCAGAACTACAACTTCCAGCATGCCTGGGAATGCTGGCACTTCTAGTATTGTAAGTTCTGCAGGCCCACATTTTTCAGGCCTTTATGCACGGGTCTCTAAACTGTGGCACCCTAGATGCAGCAAAAGTAAAATTCTTAGCATGCACTGAAAGACCGTGGCTGATGGGAGTAGTAGTTTTGCAACAGCTGGAGGTGGACTGGTCTTGAAACCCAGAGTTAGGTAACAAACCCGTAGTGTTTTGCAACCATTCTGCCTCCAGCTGGTTATTTTCTGTTGAAAAGCCTGTGGCGTGCAAAACACAACCCAAAAACTCCACCCGGTGCAAGGAAAAATTTGCACACACCTAAAGAGTGACATCACAAAAAACTGCGACGGTTGCATACGTCAGTGGTCCTCCGAAAAGGTCCCGTCTCTGACCCCCCGGGGCGTTAGGCTCCTAGGCTCCTGACAGGGAAAAGAGTTACTGTGGTCCATACAGCCGAAGCCATATGGACCCATCTCGGTCCAAGCAGCGCAATCAACACGCGAACAACACGCGACCATTTCCTGGAGCCTTGCCAGTTTCCAACTTATGATCGCAGCGCAATCACACAGCAACATGGTTGGAAGCAATTTCACTAAGTCTGAGGAAAAGTTGCTGATTTGTGTAAGTATTTTGACCACTGTTATTTCATCATCTTCAACTGCATTTAAGTCTAGTTTAAAAGTTAGTATATATGATCAGATATTAGTATTTAACCAAAAATGTGTCTCCTGCTTTTACAAAACTACAAGTCCCAGCCCAGCCCAGCATTTAAGTCTAGTTTAAAAGTTAGTATATATGATCATATATTAGTATTTCACAAAAAATGTGTCTCCTGCTTTTACAAAACTACAAGTCCCAGCATGCCTGGACAGCTGCAGACACCCTGGTTGGCAAATGTGTATTTAGGCACTTTTCCTTGTTATTTAGCATAATGAATTTAAAATTTTTTTGGACATAGGACGTATGCGAACGTCCTGACTTCAGTGTCCTCAAGGCCCAAGGACGTTCGAATACATATTGCCCTTTAGATGTTGCAGAACTACAACTTCCAGCATGCCTGGGAATGCTGGCACTTCTAGTATTGTAAGTTCTGCAGGCCCCCATTTTTCAGGCCTTTATGCACGGGTCTCTAAACTGTGGCACCCTAAATGCAGCAAAAGTAAAATTCTTAGCATGCACTGACAGACCGTGGCTGATGGGAGTAGTAGTTTTGCAACAGCTGGAGGTGGACTGGTCTTGAAACCCAGAGTTAAGTAACAAACACGTAGTGTTTTGCAACCATTCTGCCTCCAGCTGTTTTTTTCCTGTTGAAAAGCCTGTGGCGTGCAAAACACAACCCAAAAACTCCACCCGGATGCAGTGAAAAATGTGCACACACCTAAAGAGTGACATCACAAAAAACTGCGACTGGTACATACGTCAGTGGTCCTCCGAAAAATGTCCCGTCTCTGACCCCCCGGGGCGTTAGGCTCCTGACAGGGAAAAGAGTTAGCAACGCATATCTCCCCTATACGTGTATCCTGTGTTGTTAATAATATATTCATAATTATGCAAATGATAATGGCTGCTATATTTATGCAAAAAAGGTGGCGACCGAAATGGCAGGATATAAAATCTTTCATGTTACCCCTGTCATTGATTAATAAGGCGAGAATGCTTCCAATTGTTGAATAGCATACATTTACGTCATATATCCATAAGGCTGTCAACAGAAATATTACAATATACTTTGTTCTTCATCTTGCAGAAGTTCCTGGAAACAGGATACGATGAGCTGCGGAGGCAGCCACAGAAAAGGGCTGTGGTCAGCGCCCTAATCGCTGACTTTGGCGGCCAACATGACCACAAGGCCATTGTTAAGAAGTGGTCTGACCTGAAGAGGCGCCAAATGGTTCATGTCAGACGTCTTCGGGCTAAATATCATCCAGGTAAGTTATTGTTGACAGTTATGTTTTTTTTAAAAAAAGTGTATTTTGTGCGTGAACTCGAAAGAGAGAGGAGCCGGCCTGCAGGAGTTGGGAGGCCTCCCCCAGAGGCAATCTGCCACCTTTCTCCATGCCCCGGTTGGCAATGGCGGGTGTGAGGGGGTCCTCCCAACCCAACCTCGCATAGCACACCCACCAGGGGCGGGGCTGAGACCACCAAACTCAATTCACAGGTAGCCGAGAGCGGGATCCGAACCCCTAGCTGCAGAGGTGAATCAGTTGTCAGTGCAGTGGCAATCGCGTGGAGCCACCGCAGCTCCTTTGGTGACAGTTATGTAAGGTCATATGTAATTCATGTAAGGTCAGATGTTGTTAACCAAGATGCCATGTTGTGCTAACATATATCACCACCGGCCAAGGTATTCATAGTACTGTTGAAAAAATACATGGGGCAGCAGACAGGAACACAGAAGTTATGTGGGAACATAATTTTCCCATTGCTTTGCATGGGACTTTAAAGAAAAACCCCGACCATGGCAAGTGGGGGTGGGTAAGGTTTAAACCACCTATCCTATGTTTGTGGCTGACATATAAGTAACCTGTGTGCCAAGTTTCATATAAATATCTTTAGCCGTTTGTACGTGATGCTGGAACATACATACATACATACATACATACATACATTTATGCACACACACACGTTGAGTTTTATATATATAGATTACCACTAAATTCCTGTGTTAGGAGTGGGGTTGTTATAGTAATCCCGTGTGCTCCATCAGGCCCTTTTTTTAACATGAGATGGTCTGAACAAAACAAAGGAGACAAAAACAGCTCATTTTAACATGGTTGCATCCCAGCTCACGCTCAGTCCCCTGTAGTGCCCACAAGACCCTTTAATATAACATTGTCCCATTGGTTAACTGTCTATATAAATCAATTTGTATTCATATACAATACAGCACAGTACACAGAATTTGCATACGTCATTAGAAAACATTTTTATAATATATGAACATTGTGTTATTATAGGAGCTCCAATGCCAGTTGTCCGCGCCAAGCGCAGAAGGCGCCAGGCCGATGAGGAGGAGGAGGATGCGGCAGAGGAGGATGCGGCAGAGGAGGAGATGGATGAGGAGGAGCAGCCAGGGCCCTCCCACTCCCCAACCCCAGCTCCTGTTGAGGAGCAAGCTGAGGAGCTTCCCCCCCCCACCACCCCAACTTCTCAAGCAGAAGAGCAGGAGGAAGAGAGCGGTCCTGTGAGCCTCATTCAGGAAGGTAAATATGTGCACAATGATTAATAACATTTCAACAACAAAATGTAGATATAAAAATGGACAACATATAAAGCGCACCTGTCAGATTGTAGAACCATAATATGGTATTGATGCTAGAAGTATACAGGTAGTGCATAATTATTAGGCAAGTTGTATTTTTTGAGGATTCATTTTATTATTGAACAACAACCATGTTCTCAATGAACCCCAAAAACTCATTAATATCAAAGCTGAATTTTTTTGGAAGTAGTTTTTAGTTTGTTTTTAGTGTTAGTTATTTTCGGGGGATATCTGTGTGTGCAGGTGACTACTATTACTGTGCAGAATTATTAGGCAACTTAACCAAAAAATAAATAGATAGCCATTTCAATGATTTATTTTTAACAGTGAAACCAATATAACATCTCAACATTCACAAATACACATTTCTGACATTTAAAAACAAAACAAAAACAAATCAGTGACCAATATAGCCACCTTTCTTTGCAAGGACACTCAAAAGCCTGACATCCATGGATTCTGTCAGTGTTTTGATCTGTTCACCATCAACATTGCGTGCAGCAGCAACCACAGCCTGCCAGACACTGTTCAGAGAGGTGTACTGTTTTCCCTCCTTGTAAATCCCACATTTGATGATGGACCACAGGTTCTCAATGGGGTTCAGATCAGGTGAACAAGGAGGCCATGTCATTACTTTTTTTTATTTAATACCCTTTCTTGCCAGCCACGCTGTGGAGTACTTTGACACGTGTGATGGAGCATTGTCCTGCATGAAAATCATGTTTTTCTTGAAGGATGGTGACTTTTTCCTGTACCACTGCTTGAAGAAGGTCTCTTCCATAATCTGGCAGTAGGACTGGGAGTTGAGCTTGACTCCATCCTCAATCCGAAAAGGCCCCACAAGCTCATCTTTGATGATACCAGCCCAAACCAGTACTCCACCACCACCTTGCTGGCGTCTGAGTCGGACTGGAGCTCCCTGCCCTTTACCAATCCAGCCACGGGCTCTTCCATCTGGCCCATCAAGACTCACTCTCATTTCAGCAGTCCATAAAACCTTAGAAAAATCTTTCTTGAGATATTTATTGGCACAGTCTTGACGTTGCAGCTTGTGTGTCTTGTTCAGTGGTCATCGTCTTTCAGCCTTTCTTACCTTGGCCATGTCTCTGGGTATTGCACACCTTGTGCTTTTGGGCACCCCAGTGATGTTGCAGCTCTGAAATATGGCCAATCTTGTGGCAAGTGGCATCTTGGCAGCTGCACGCTTAACTTTTCTCAGTTCATGGGCAGTTATTTTGCACCTTTGTTTTTCCACACGCTTCTTTTGTTTGATGATCACGCTTCAGAAGCTTTGCAACTTTAAGAGTGCTGCATCCCTCTGCTAGATATCTCTCTATTTTGGACTTTTCAGAGTCTGTCAAATCCTTCTTTTGGCCAATTTTGCCAAAGAAAAGGAAATTGACTAATAATTATGCACACCTGATATAGAGTGTTGATGTCATTAGACCACACACCTTCTCATTACAGAGATGTACATTACCTAATATGCCTAATCTGTAGTAGGCTTTCGAGCCTATACAGCTTGGAGTAAGACAACATGCATAAAGAGGATGATGTGGTCCAAATACTCATTTGCCTAATAATTCTGCACTCCCGGGATGTGTTAGACACATAACAAGTGTATACACATGATAATGATTGATTAATAAGCAAAAAAAAATATTTATTTATTTGGTAACGTTATTTGAAATCCAAATGTTTTTTTATTATATCCTAAAAGCATCAAGAGATCTGAGGAGGCAAAATATACTCATCCAAAAGACGCACCAGAAGATCCTTCAGAACCAGCGGAAGATGAGCTACCTCAACCAACAAAATGCTCTGCTAGAGCAGCAGCTATCGGGTCAGATTGCGGAAATGCACCGCATTCAGAAACGGATTGAGAGCTATATTTAAATTTATTTTTGTATTAAAAAAACTTATTTTTTGGAAATGTTTCATTTCTTTTTGAGATAGAGTTGTAGGTTTTTAAACACATCTAACTTCACATCAAACAAATCAACATCAACACATTTAACTTCATAATAAGCAAAAACATTTTATACTATTATTTTATTTAACATTAACCTAGGACAAACTAAAGCACACGACACAGACACGACGAACACAAAATAAACTGTTGAAAAATGAACATAACAAAAGCAACAATATATATATATATACAAAGAGAGAGAGAGGGAGAGCAAGAAAGAGAGAGAATGCAGATGAGCTCTTGCAGTCAGCCCAATGGTTGCAGTATAAATGCCGCAAAACAGGGTTTAACATAAGGTTCATTGTTATAGTTACACTTGCTGTTTAGATCCGGTCTGGTAGTCCGGTCTGGTAGCTTGTAGCGGAGGCTGTTGGTGGATCCGCTGTGCCAGAAAGGTCATGAAGCTTTACTCAGCATGGAGGCAGCAGCAGGAGTATTAAAATATAATATAACTAGACAATGCATTTCCTGAGGAAAATGCGAGTGGGAATGCTGAATAGCTTAATTGGTGAGCCCCTTGCCAAAGACATTCACCATAACCACTACACTATCTTTAGGACACACAGCTTCTTTCTCTATCTGCAAAGTATAGAGTATGCTGACTTCCTGGTCGCCCCTCCCCCCTCAATAGGTTTCCCCTCCCCCCCAGGTCAGTGAGGAGGAATATTGCACTGAGGTCAGGAAAGTTATTTATGGAAAGAAATAACATTACAAACGCTTTTAATTCACAGATCTAATACATGATTTAAGCCTCCAAACAAAGCTTAATAAATCCTCAAACGTACATGCAATTGATACAACGACTACACCGTTTGAAATACACGGCCCTTGTAAACGCATCGATATGAAATTTATGTAGATAAACTTAAAAATGTGGCCATGTCTGCGATTTAGAAAAGAGCGTCTTTGTGAGTTCTGCAGCAACATTTTTTAGATAATTTCACATGAGAGTCTATGAGACATAATTTCTGGCTGTTGCTCCAATAATTAAAACTAAAATACGTATCGCAGAATTGGTCACATTGCCATAAACCAGACAAGCATAGCTACGTTTTGATATAAAAATTGTGTATGAAAAGTAGATCTTGTGGGCGTGAGACCAATTTGTTTCCCCTTTTTGTAAAGATATTTTTAATTACAAAGATCTCCAATGTTAAGGTCACATGACAGACTCTAAATCCCCTCCATAGGATTACATTATAACCTATTGCATTTTTGTGAAAAATTCGCAAAACGTAAATTGCGTTTTCACCAAAAAATTGTAAACGATAACGATCTGAAAAGTCATAGCCGGATAGCTAAATATTTTGTGACCGCTTTAAAGGTTTTTCAGTGTCTGTAAGTGAAAGTATGAAGTAGCTGAAACTTTTGGCATGGCATGTGAATTCAAAGGGGAAAAGGATGTTCTCATTGACTTCAATGTTTAAAAAAAGGGTCTAAAAGCTTAAAATTTATAAAAGTGTAAAAAGTAGAAAAAAACTTGAAGAAGTCCCATCATTAGCTGAACGAGACGAACATTTTTACAGTTGAATGGTCTCAATAGCTGAAAGTATGCCGAAGTTACGCAGAACCAAAAAACGTAAGGAATAATAAGATTACTAAATTTACGGATATCAATACTGGAAATGTTTATTAAAGCATTCACACTAATTAAGATTAATACATTTACGGGTATCCATACTAGGAATGCTTATTAAAGCATTCCCACTAAGTATCACACAGGCATGATTTACAAGCAGTAGTGGTAATAGTAATACATAGCATAAAAACACTTGGGGAATACTTTACAGCATCAGTAGTGGTCATAGTAGTCAATAGTGTACCAAAAAATTGGGACACAGGTGTCTTGACTGAGCTGTAATAGTAGTAGTAGACATTGACAATACAGTGTCAAATCACTCGGGCAAGAGGTGCCATGATGAACAGCAGTCTTAATAAGAGTATATAGGGTGTGAAATAACTGATGACATAGGTGTCTTGACTGGGCAGCAGAAGCAGCAGTAGTAGTATTAACAGTAGTAGTTGATACAGAGTCATATCACATGGGCAGGAGGTGCCATGATGAACAGCAGTAGGAATAGGAGTATATAGAGTGTCAAATAACTGCTGACATAGGTGTCTTGACTGGGCAGCAGCAGCAGAAGCAGCAGTAGTATTAACAGTAGTAGTTGATACAGAGTCATATCACATGGGCAGGAGGTGCCATCATGAACAGCAGTAGGAATAGGAGTATATAGAGTGTCAAATAACTGCTGACATAGGTGTCTTGACTGGGCAGCAGCAGCAGAAGCAGCAGTAGTATTAACAGTAGTAGTTGATACAGAGTCATATCACATGGGCAGGAGGTGCCATCATGAACAGCAGTAGGAATAGGAGTATATAGAGTGTCAAATAACTGCTGACATAGGTGTCTTGACTGGGCAGCAGCAGCAGAAGCAGCAGTAGTATTAACAGTAGTAGTTGATACAGAGTCATATCACATGGGCAGGAGGTG